>NW_015169781.1:425211-425350 GCF_001447785.1 Gekko japonicus | reverse complement strand
CCAATTAGATTAGATGCGCATACAGCCCTTGCTGCATATGAGGACAACCCAAGTGCCCCGTGAGTGACCCCCAGTGGATTGGGGCCTAGCAGCAAATGGCATGACAGCATGACGCTGTGCAGCCAAATCATTCCGGCTC
>NW_015169781.1:397055-422136 GCF_001447785.1 Gekko japonicus | reverse complement strand
ACAATCATTGGAGAATCCAACCTTTCTTTTAGCAAACCGATCTTATGAAGTTAGGGTAGCGAGCCCTTTACACCAAAAACCCCCCGCTTTTTGACCCGTTTGCCAGTCCAACCACCACTGAACTAAACTTTAGAGTCTCCAACTATTCATAAGTCTCTACACCAAGTACTATCCCTTTAAAAATATAGCCGCTTTTAGTACAGATCCAGGTCACTGCTCCATTTTAGCCACCAGAGGGCCGACGATTCACTTTAAAGACAAAGTCTATGATTAGGTCACATGACCTAGCTTTCCACTGTTCTCCTTCCTGAAGAAAGCATTTGTTAAGTCCGTACTTAACAAAGTAGTCAGAGAGTGATTTCAGCAAAACTCAGGTTTATTCAGCTCGATAATCAACTTCTCCAACACGGTACAACTCCTCATAGCCCGAACAGCTTGTCCATTTCAGCTGCTCGGTATTTAAACATTCCGGGCTAATGTAGCCACACCTACTATGCAAGTTCCAACCTATCAGGTTGTTCGCATAATAGCCCAATCACAAACGTTCCCACCACAGACAGTTCAAATGTGATTGGACACAATACTTTCGGCGCGAATCCCAGCCGACGTCTGAAGCTTAGCATAGCTTCTCTATGGGATGATTCACACTTCATCCCCGTGCATTTAGGTCAGCATCTGAATACACTACACTAACACAGCTACTGCTCTGAAATTATGAACGTTCTACCAAGCATTTTTAAAGAAAGAGACAGAGAAGCTGTTAGGGTCATCTTGCTAAGATGCCTTGGTGCCGAAGCCAACCCAGGACAACCTATGATGGCACAATAAATTCTTACAATCAGGCAACAAGGATGAGCTTCCTGAGAAGAGCAAGTGTGTAAATGTGCTCATCCATCCATTCAAGGAATCATGTTTGGTGTGAGAACAATGGTGCTAAAAAGACACTGCGCCTACTTTCACCTGTAGAATGGTAGAGGAAATGGATCCTGGATCCTGCCGGGACTCACACCATTAACTCTCCTTGAGCTCAGCTGCTTAAGGCACAGAGCTGAGAAGGCCCAACTTTGAGTCTCCCACACAGACTAGCACAACTGGTCTTTTTGGGCCTTGTGAAGGGGAAAAGAGTGAACTGTGCAGGAATAGCGATTCTCATCTATTTGAAGTCCGCATTTTGTTGCTCACTTGGGACACACATTCAAGCTCATATCAAAGGAGGAAAATGGAACCCGAGTCATTGTCTCCAGCTTGGCAGGCTGACAGCCCAACAGCTCCCAGGCCTTTTAATTCTAGGAAGCCAGCGGCTCCAAATTCTCAGGTCAGCCTCTCGGATGAATTTGCTGTTTGTCTTGGAAATGGTATTGTTTAATGCGGGCGGCTCGCAGGGAGGACAGCCAGGACAGACCACAAGAGAAAGACTGAGAAGGACAAAGGCCCGTCGGTCAGATGGGGAGGGGAGGGGGTGGAAGACGAAGCAGAGAATCAAAGAACTCAGCCAAAATATCCCTTGAGAGATTACATCTGCTGCAAGCCTGGCCTGTTCACTTCGTGGGCTGGCGTCGTTTTTGGTCTTGGAAGTTCCAGACATTTCCAAGGAAAGTTCCCTTGTGAAACCGTTACAGACACTTAACATGGCTACCTGTTGGCCGATAGAGTGAATCTGACCTACAGTAACACTGACTTGCTTTGAGGAAGCAAACCCAAAGTCAGTATCAGCCAGCCAGATGCCTCTGGGATTTCACAAACAAGGCAAAATAGTCTCTGTAGCCACCAGATAACCAGCTGTAAACAGCCCAACAATCTGGAGGCTCTAGCATTACTATCCCATACTGCAGGAGGGGGAACAACTGAGGGACAGTGGCTTGCCTTCAGCCACTGAGTGAGGTTATGGCAGCGGTGACATTTGAACCAGGTACTTTCCACTATACAAGTGTTTTTCATACATTTCTATCCTCCCATGCTATAACAGTTTACTGGCTTACAAGCAGTGGAACATGAGGAGCATGCTAGAGAGCAGTCCTTTTGTAACACATCTGCAGTGTAACCCTAAATAGAACTATACCTTTCTAAGACCATTGAAGTTAACAGGCTTAGAAGGGTACAGCTCAGCTTAGAACTGCACTGCTGGGCACTTTGGGCTGAAATAGTCAATGGTGTGCCCTGCCCCCATTTAGGAGAAAAATAAAGCAAAAAAAGAACAGTAGTTTAAATAACTGGCAATTTGAATGGCATCCAAAATTTGCCATCTCCCTCTGCTAAGGCCAGCCTTGAACCTTACATGCTCAGACCAAATATGCTGTCCTGAGATCACTCTTTCTTACCTGCTGTGGAGCTCCCTCCACTCCTTAAAAAAAAGAATGTCCACTAAGCATCTACCGAAAAAATGCTTTTTCATTTTTCTCTGACCCCATGCCCTAAGGTTAGCTTGTTGGAGTCTCTTGTTTTATGCACTCAAGTGACCTAATGATGGGAATGCATAATTCCCTTTTCTCACAAGCCCGAAGTGAGAACATCATAAAAGCTGAACTTTAGCCTCATTTTTTTGGGGGGGGGAGATGCTGTTGCTCCCTGGAGGCTGAAGCGCTGAAAAATATCACCTGGCTGTAGCAAAAAAGGTCAGCAGCTTCTTAGGATCACATCTCTTGTTTTGTTCAGTTTCCCCTCCTCTGCCAAGGTCAAACACTTCAACATTCTTTACACCCCCTCCTTGCTTCTCAGAAATGCAGGAAGGAAGGACTTGGGAGGGGAGGAAAGATCTAGCTATTTCGTAAGTTAAGGAATATATGTAAACACAGTGATGCACCATATATTGGGGCTGTTACTCCATTAAAAAGATCTTAGTTGATTGGCTAGAATTAATATGATTAGTCAATTGTTCAATTAAATGTACATGAGAGGAGGAAAAAAGTGCTAAAAAAACAGAACATAAGATACAGGATACACAGAAGAAATATTTGTTCACACAGTGTACAATTAATTTATTGCATTTTTTGCTCCAAGATGCAGTGATTGCCAGTAGCACAGGTAATTTTAAAAAGGATTAAACAAACCCGTAGAGGATGAGAGGTCCATCAGTTGTTATTAGTAATGATAGCTACATGGAACCTCCATGTTTAGAGGCAGTGTATCTCTAAGTGTAAGTTTCTGGAGATTATCTAGCCCAGCCTCTGCTCTTCATTTCCAGGACTTCCAAGGCCATTGTGTGAAACATTGTGTGAAACAGACAAGATGGACCTTTGGTCTGATCCAGCTGGGCTGCCTTTACTTTCTTATGACTAAATGTTACAGCTTCTGTCAATCTGTACAAATATTTATATACACAAATATATACACAAATAGAGTGTAAACCCACCTGCAACTCATACCATCTTGACTCATTCAACATACAATTGCTTACTGATAATGTGGGAAAGACACTCAGCTTATGCAGCAGACTCTACTACTCCCAACATGTCCAAGAGCAAGATCTGAAAAACCCTACAAGCCTGAGATTAGAAAAGTTCCACACCCATGTAGCAGGGCTGCTGAGAGTGCCACCACAGCAGGTCCTCCTTGTGGGCCCCTTCCATAACACAGTAACAAAATAATCTCAAAGACATTTGGCTGACTACTTTTAGCAACAGAATGCTGGACCAGAAAGACTTTGCTCTGGATCCAGCAAGATAAAATATAGGGTTAGATACATTTAGGTCGGCCAGGAGTATAAATGGCAATTAGCACCAGGAATTAAAGCCCATGTACAAAGAGATTGTATTAGATGGTACAGCGCAGGGATCCCCAACCTTTTTGAGCCTCTGGGCACATTTGGAATTCTGATATGGCATGGTGGGTACGGCAACAAAATGGATGACACAAAATGGCTGCTGCAGGAGGCAAAGCCAGGCACAAAATGATTGCCACAACTTAACTTCAGTAATACATTGTAAATCCTGGTGCTGTGGTGGCAGCTGCTGCCAAAGCAACATTTAAAATAGTCTGCACAGCCAATCAGATCTCCAGTAGTCAATCAGAAGCCTTATTGGACCAAAGCCCTACCTGTTCCCACCCATTTCCTAAAAACACTTGGTAGGCACCAAAAATGGTCTCAGTGGGCACTATGTGCCCACAGGCACCACGTTGGGGACCCTTGGTATAGTGTTCGGAGCTTCAGACTATGATCAGGAAGACCCAGGTTTGAATCAACATTCTGCCATGGAAACTTGCTGGGCGACACTGGGCCAGCCTAACCTATGCCACGCGGTTGTTGTGAGGATACAACAGAAGCAAGGAGAATGATGTAAGCTGCTCTGAGTACTCACTGAGGAGAAAGGCAGAATATAAACGTAAATAATCCTGTCACTCATGCTCTAGCAACTTCCAGGTTAGGGTACCAAAATGATATGTATGCAGGCCTTTGAAATGTACTTGGAAACTATGAACAATCCCTCATTTACTGATTGATTTAGATTGATTTGTACCCACTTTTCTCCCCAGTAGGAACCCAAAGCAGGCCATCAGTTTTTATCCTCACAACAGTAACCCTGTGAAGCTGAGTGAGACTGACTGCTCCAAGGTCACTCAGCAAACTTCCATGGCTCAGCAAAGATTCAAACCGGAGTCTCCCAGGCACTTGATCAATACTAGGCAGGTTGTTCAGAAGCTCAAGCTACATGGACCACACAATTCCAGTTTGGAAATGGTCCACCAGTTTCCAGCTAGGTTTCTGAGCCCCATTCAAGGTGCTGGTTTTGATCTTTAAAGCCACAAATGGGCTGAGACAAAGATAGCTCATGGATTACCTCCTCTGGTACAAATCAACTTGAACACTCTGGGTTTTGGGTCCTGATCCATGTGTCCCCAACAGTTAGAAGTACGGTGGGCTGCCATGAAAGACAGGGCATTTTCAGCAGTGGCCACAAAGTTGTGAAATGCCCTCCCTAGAGAAATTTGTCTGGTTCCCCAATTTTTATTTTAGAACACCTGTGAAAGTCATTTCAGTTTGGCAGGCTTAATTTTAGCAGAGGTACAATTGTTGGGGGGGGGGTTTCATTGACTTTTTAATAGTTCACTTTTTTGTCTTTCTATGGTTTTAGACGAGGTGAATGCCACATTCAGGGTTGATCAATGTTTTAAAGGAGAATCCGAATCTAATAAGTAAATAAATAAATAAATAAATAAATAAAGCATCTCACTGCATACCAGATACTGCAGAACAAGCAATGGAGGGAGGCTCTGGACTTTGTACCCTGCTTGTGAGACTCCCAAAAGTGCTTGACCAAAGTTGGAAGCAGGATGCTAGACCAGATGATCTGATCCTGCAGGGCTCTTCTAATGTTCATTCTCCTTTGGCATCTTCAGGTTTAAACTACACTGCAATTCACAGACTCTTCTCTAGACCCAGCAACCATTTCCTCGGTTCCTTCTTCCCATTAGCCGCATGGCTTCACTTCCTGTATCTGCTTCTTCAACCTAGACAACATTTCTGGAGCTGACCTGGGCTTAATTCTTAGCTTACAATTACTCTGTGTCCCAGAGTTGAAGGATGTGCTCTCACTGGAAAAGAACCAGCCCTGTGATGATCCAGGTCCTTCTGCTTCAACACTTGCATTGCAGACTCCCTACCTTCTGTAACAGCCATTATAGCTATTGCAGTTAGAAAGGTGGAGGGGGAAGTAGATTGCTGGGATCCATTCAAAGTTCTGCTCCCTTCCCCACAGAGGATAACTGCAAGAGGACACAGGACCTTTCCAGTGTCCGACTATGTGAATTAAATTATGGTACAATTGGCATACTGCAACCTCTTAGTACAGGCACTTGCCAGGGTGACACCCTGCCCCCAACCAGCAACTGTTACAAAGAGAAGGAAAAGGAGATGCCAGCTGATATAGAACTTTAAGACTGCCTGACCCCATGCCCAGCTGATTGAGGGCTCAGGAGCCCCTTAACGTCACACAACCAGGGGGAAGGCAGCCTATGCCAGCCCAAGCAAGAACTAACAATGGCCACTCCTGACCAACTGCAGGGATGGTTCTTCCTATAAGGGGTAGGGAGTGGGAAAGAGCATGTGTGGAAGGACACAGGCCAACAGGGAAGAACTGCTTTCTCACTCCTGAGCTCAGAGGAGGAGAGGAGGGGAGAGGAGGAAGATTCAAAGACTCCTTCAACTCCCTTCCCTCTCACACCATAGCCTTGGGGGCAGCTTGCTTGGTGACCTATGATATGGAGGGAGGGGTGACCAGACCTGCTCACTCCCCATGGTGCCATTACCTCTTCCATTATCATGGCTGATACCACCACCTTCATCCCAGCTGCTATTGTTCTAACTCCTTCTCCAGTGCTTGCATGTTAGGTGCTGAACATAGATAAAATACAGTATTTACTCAAATGCAAGCACAGTTTTCTCAGGTACACGCATGTTAGGTGCTGAACATAGATAAAATATTACTCAAATGCAAGCGCAGTTTTCTCAGGTACATCATCAAAAAAAGAGGGTGGGCACCTTACATTTGCATATGAACTTGAATTGTGTTGAATAATAAATTTGGCAGGGTGCTGGATGTGTATAACATTTTTAAGGGGGTCATCTTACATTCAGGGTCATCTTCCTTTTAAATCAATAAGGTAGTGGGGGAGGGGGCTTTTTCCCACTGGAAAACTCCATTGCTCAGCTACAGCAGGGGACTCCATGCTGCAAAGGGCTCAGCTTCACTGTGAATCCAGCCCCACTTAGTCCAGCACCTGATTGTGTGAGTTTTTTCCACAGCAGCCTCATTAAAGAAAAACAAACCACATCTCTGACAGAATGGGGGGGGGGAGAAACAGGTAAAGGCTTCAAAATGGCAGGAACCTCACCTTCAAAGCCGTCACCTGGGCTGCTGTCCTTGAGCATCCTGCCTTGGTGAACAGCAGAAACAGGCACTAAGCTTAACTGTTGGAGGCTGACAGTCTCGGTTCTGAAAAGACAGAAAAAAATTCGTCACAAACATTGTTCTGAAAACTGTGCATTACAAGAACGGACCCGTTGAGACCAATTCAATGATCCGTCTAGGTCAACACAGTGCCTGCCAACAGCAGTCAACCAGAAGCCCCAGGGAGACTCACAGTAGCGAGCCACAATTGGAATATCCGTCTGCCATTGTTAATCTGCTGCATCTGACAGCCAAATTCCACAGTCAGGAACAGATTCCATTGCTGATTGTCTTGGGCAGTTGCCATCTGTGACCCTCTCTTGTCTGTATTAATTATTATGTGTAAAAACACAGAGAACTGCCCCACTGGATCCAACCAAGGAGCCACCTCGCCCAGCATCCTGCTTCCAACAATGGCCAGGCAGATGCCTGCAGGAAGTCGGGCACAAAAGGTATCGATAGCCCTTGTCATTTCTCTTGTACTTTGAGGAATATTGTCTCTAAACATGAAGACAGCTGTTCTGGGTGAAGAGCTTTTCTCTTCGAAACTCTAAGCACTTTTCACCCAAGGCTACTGCGGCAGATTGGGGTGGCACAAGTGATCACTAATATCTTTTTGGCGGGAAACAGCCCCCTATTCAGTAGAGTGCCACTGTATTCTTGATGGTAGCATGCACTGGTTTTGGGATTGAGGACTATGTCCATACCACACTTCCCACTCATACCACCAAGCACAGCTGAAAAAGAGGCCAAAGAAATATGTATTGACTGGCCTGACGGAGCTTGGCACTATTTACAGCTAGCCATCTCTGAGGTAAATTGTGATATAGCTTCTGAGACACACACACTGACTTTACTTGGTAAAAAAACAACAACCCTGGTTGACCTTGTCTGCTGTGGAATTATCGTGAAGGAAAACAGAGATGTCTTTTACAGACCTCAGCCTGCCCTATGGCTTTCAAATATCCCAGAAAGACTAGGTAAGAGAACTGTAAAGGAGGCTGTCCTGACCCTGAGATTTCTGGTCACCACACCTTAAAAAGAATATTATAGCTTTGGAAAAAGTGCAGAAAAGGGCAACTCGAATGATAAAAGGGTTGGAACACTTTCCCTATGAAGAAAGGTTAAAATGCTTGGGGCTCTTTAGCTTGGAGAAACGACGGCTGAGGGGTGACATGATCGAAGTTTATAAGATTATACATGGGATAGAGCAGGTTGAGAAAGAAGTACTTTTCTCCCTTTCTCACAATACAAGAACTTGTGGGCACTCAATGAAATTGCTGAGCAGTTGGGTTAGCCAATCATCCAAGAGCTTACAGTAGCCCCTGTAAGAAGAGCTCTGTAAATTCTTGGAGGATTGGCTACATTAGGAGTGTGTCACCTAATATGCAAAGGAGTTCCTGCTACAAAAAGAGCCCATTATATCACAAAACATTCTCTGTTGGTCAAGACTTCGGTCATATAGACCCATAATAAATTGAACTGAACTGTATATCACAAAACCAAACAGGTTCCCAAGATTCATGATACTGTAGGTAGTGTGGGTCTCCTCAGTTTTATGAAAAAACCTGTCACAAGAACCTTAAACCAGTGCTGACCACTCCAGGCTACCACACTAAACAGTAATCCCCCCCCCCCGAAGAGAAAACTGAAATTCCTTAAAAGAGGTCTAAACACAAACTGAACAGAAATCAATCAAATGGCTCTTTTCCCCTCTAGGATAGCTGTGTTAGTCTATTGCAGCAAAACAAAATAAGCCCAGCGACAAGACAAAGACTAAGAATATTTATTCCAGTATAAGATTTCATGAAATAGGGTTCATTTCTTCAGATAAAATAGAAGAAAGAAACCTCAGTTTTGTAGAAAATTACAGAAAGGGAGGGGGAAAGGGAGGAGTAAAGCAGAGAAAGGCCTCATATAATTAATCAGGTGAGCTTTGCTCTGTGGGGACTTGAACCATGGGTTTGCCAACTTCCAGGTGGGGCCTGGAGACCTCCTGGAATTGTAACCGATCTCCAGGCAACAGAGATCTGCTTTGGAAGGAGAACTCTGTGACATTATACCCTGGTGAGGACCCTCTCCTCCCCAAACCTGGCCCTCCCCAGGTTCCACTCCCAAATCTCCAGGAATTTCCCAACTGAAAATGGCAACCCTAGCCATCATCCAATAAACTACCCAAGCAGTTCAAGTCCCTACTGAGAAAATCTCACCTGTTTTATTATACTAAGCCTCCTCCCTTTCCCCCTTCCTTTCTGTAATTTTCTGTAAAACTGAGGTTAAGGGGTTTATTTTTCCTATTGTATCCAAAGAAGTGAGCTTTGTCTTACAAAAGCTCACACTGGAATAAATGTTCTTAGTCTTTAAGGTGCCATTGGACTTGTTTTTTCCGCTGCCCACTCCCCCCTCCAAAAGTTCTTTGAGCCCTTGTTGGCCATTTTGGCTTTCTATACCAGACCACCAGGGCACAAAGAGGATTTGGCAGATATGAAAAAGGGGATGGACTTGGCTCCATCCATCACAGCTAACAACCTCAAATAAGGGGAACTAACACTGATCAGCTCAAGAATAACAGCACATTTTGAGCTGATTAATTGCATTCATTTTTGAGATGCTGCTCTTATATATTTTTTTTTAATGTCACTTTTGAGCACTTTTTAAAACCTAAAATAACTGGCCTGGTTAACCCACACAGGATTTTGTGTGTGGTACGTTTCAGCTCTGAAAACTCCTTAGCATGAACATTTCATTGTAAACAGGACACCGCTACAGCAAAGGGCCAGTTTGGTGTAGTGGTTAGGAGCGCGGACTCTAATCTGGGAGAACCAATCTCTCCTTCTCTTCTTCTTCTTACTGTGCTGGTTTTCTACTTCTGGGGGTTTTAATATTTTATACTGTGCTATTACAGGTGAGCTCTACAGCAGTTCTCCTGTTTCTGATTGAGCAAGATGTTGTGCAACACCTTACATGGGCAGAACCGCCTGCAGTAGGGTTGCTAGCTCTGGGTTGGGAAGTACCTGGGGATTTGGGGGGGGTGGAGCCTGGGGAGGGGAGGGACCTCAGTGGGGTATAAGGCCATAGAGTCCACCCTCCAAAACAGCCATTTTCTCCAGGGGAACTGACCTCGACTGCCAGTTCAGCTGTAATAGTGCGAACTCTCCAGGTGCCACCTGAAGGCTGGCAACCCTAGCCTGCAGCCTGAAATGATGCTGTTCATTTTGCGGTCACAGATTTATGCCACCTTGTTACCCTGGGGGTCTGAAAAATCCAAGCAGGTAAATCAATGGACATTTTAGCTTGAGGAGGAGGATTAACTAGCAGCAGATATGACAGAGAGCTATACAATTACGAGTATTGTGGAGAAAGTGGATGAGAGGGAATTTTTCTCCCTCTCTTATAATACTAGAACTTGATGTTATTCAATAAAACTGGTTTACAGCAAGTTTAGGAGAAACTACAGCAAGTACTTCATGCTACACTTGATTAATGTAGAACTCACTGCAGCAACTGCTAGCTTAGATGGTTTCGAAACTGAATTCGATCAATTCATGGATGATAGCCCATCAGTGGCTATTTAGCTATCATGGCTAAATTGACCTTCCATGTTCACAGGTAGTATATATCTTTTAATGCCAGTTGCTGGGGAACAGCAACAGGCATTGACCTCTACGTCCCTGCTTGTGAAGTGTCCAGGGTATCTAGCTGGCCACAGTGGGAAAATAAACACTGGACAAAATGGACTTGTGTTCTGATCCAGCAGGCTCTTCTCACTTCCTTAACGTGCAGAATTCACTGCTACAAGATGTGCTGTTATCCACTAGCAGACATAGCTTTCAAATAGGATGAAGTGAATTCACAGATGATAGACCAGCTACGACAACTTAATGAAACCTCCATGTTCAGAGGCAGTATATTTCCAAACATATTTCCAAACACCAGATGCTGGAATCAGGGAGGGCTGTTGCCTTGGGTGCCACTGTTGGAAACAGAGCATTGGCTTTTGACAGGCCTTTGGTCTGATCCCACAAGGCACATCTTATGTTTCAAGGAGGCTACAAACCACGGGCCTCTGGTCCTGCTGCTTTCCCATCAGGCACAGCCAATCCCTTGGCACAGACTCCTTTGGAAATGTTGAGTGGAGAGAAGGAAAAGAGGCCAGCCGAGGCTCACAGCGGGGCTGCCAAGTCAAAGGATGTCTCTTAGTGTCCAAGGCAGCTGTTTCACACTCTTTGTTAACACAGCCGAAGGAAGTCTTTGGCCTCCACAGGCTCCAACGCTCTCTTGATGGATGCTTGCCCCCCACTTGCGAAGAGGAAGGCAGGCAGATAGCAAGCCCCAGTAAGCTAGCCTTGGGCACCCTCTACTGGCAAGCTCCCTGCCTTCCCTCCTTCTGGGAAATTTAAGGGTTAAATTCTTTAAAACAGAGGTGCCACAGATGAAGGCTGGTTTGGAAACCGTTCACGTAACCTGGGGGAATGAGAAGAGGGTAATGCTGCTTATGCTCAAGACACTCTCTCTTTTGAGCTATGGACCTGGATCTGAACACAAATTACATCAGGCTTTCATTATTTTCTTTTCTTTAAACAACAGGACTTTTATGCTTACAGCTGTAGATATGACCCTGAAAGTTTACATATCTTTGGTCATGAAGACAGCAACACCTGCTCAAATCCTAGTATCCAATCCATTTCTTGTATGCAATACAGGTGAGCCAAAAGCCATAAGCATGTAATGATCTGTACATTTATCCAATCCTCACATAAATCGGTTTTTCAGGATACAGTTTTTGCTGTAACTTTGCAGGAAGGGGGACAGCTAGCAACAAATGCAAGGGGAGAGGAAATGAAGAACTTGGAGGATTGTTACAATGTTTGTATTCCTAATTTTCCAAAACACTCTTCCCCTGAACCTCCATGCTAACTCATCAAACATGTGCACAAGACATTGTGTCACAAGAGCACAGCGTGACATAGAAGAGGAATTCCATTGCGGGTAACTAAATTCACTTACACTCCTGCAGATCACAAACTACCTTTGCAGCAAGGAATTCTCTCCTTTCCAATTTATTGCTGCTCAGAAACTTGCAGAGACATCCAATTTGTGCCAGTGTGCAACCAGGAAACAGCACTGGGCCAAGATGCTCTTCACATGACCAAGATTTTAAGAGGTTGCCGTCGTAACAAAATAAGTTGTTTAGCTTAAATAAACCAGCCAATGAGAAAAGGCAGAGGAAGTTACTGGGTGGGCTGTGGCTCAGTAGAAGAGCTCCTGCTTTGCATGCAGGTTGGGATCATGGCATCTCTAGTTCAAGGATAAGGATCACAAGCAGCAAAAACTAGGAAAGGCAGTCCAAAGAGAATACAGGCACCATATATTTCATATAATTTCCTTTTATCATCCTAAAACAGGAATTTATGAACCATGAATTGGAGCTGCGGCAAAACATGCCTGCTTTGGCCCGTCGGCCATATTCTATCCTGCCCTCCAAAGTCTTCCCAGCACTCGGAGAGGTTTTTCGTTCTCTCCATAGCCCGCCACCACCCCAATACCTTTGTACGGAACTGCCCACTGGGAGGGTCAGGGCTCCCAGCTTCACTTCCAAGTTCTGAGGCCTTGTCTCTGTGTCTCCCTCTGCCCAGCACCTGGTTACCACGGGGACAGTTTACTGCTTTGTACACCCCTGGAGGAATAGCCACTTGCCAACTGCCTGCCTTCCCCAGTGCTCCTTTTCAAAACAGTGTGTCCGAGATGGTGGAGGTCTATGTGGTACAGAAAACCACTGTCAGCCTCAAAAGTTATAAAGGATTTATTAAAAAGAAACTGTTTACAAACATAATTTTAGAACTGCACCAGATTGAGCAAGGGATACAAAAGAAATTGGTAAAATGCAAAAATCCTCTGTCCCTCTCGCTATACATGCCCTATCAGATGTTAAGACAGACCAGGCTCCTTAAGCTTAGGATGTTACAAATCTCTACAGAGTTCTATTACCTTAAAGCTTGCTCCAGCTCTTTAGGCGAGCACATGGTCAGTGGCTGACTTCCCAGTGGAGAGGTCTGTGTCTGCTCATTGACTCAGCACCCAAGGAAAAGAGACCTCCTTCCTGTTGCAGTGAGTTTTTATCACCTCTCTTCTCCTCACCCACTGACCAGATCAGGCCAGGTCAGGGAAGTGTTTCTTGGAGCTTCTTCCTGGACCTTTCTAGTCTAAAGTCCTCCAAAAATCTGTTCCCTGCTTGGAGGAGGAGAAGGGGAAAAGCTTGACCATTCCGTTGTCTCTTGCTAGATCTATTAGCATTTGTATGAAGGTAAGCTGGAAAGCAATTGGACTGCCTGTTCTCTGCCCAGAGGGGAAGAAAAACATAGGGGAGGCTTTGCTCATTTCAAACCTCCCAGGAAAAAAAGGCATTTCTTCACAGGGGTGCTCTGCGTTTCTTTGGGAACAGACTGGGGTTCTTCAGTGAAGAGATGTCAGTAATGGCACTTCTCAGAAAGACCAGCTTATCTCCACAGCTGATTTTCCCCTGAAATGCACAGGCATGGGTGTGATTTAAGGATGTGATTCCAGCTCACATAGGCCAAGGCCCAAGTGGCCTGAGTGCACCCTGGAACCCAGAATCCCCTACAGTGTATAAGGAATCCTCAGCAGCCGAGTCCACATGTGTGTTATGTGCCATCAAGTCCCTTCTAACTCATGGTGACCCTATGAATTAATGTCCTCTAAAATGTCCTATCATTAATAGCCTTGCTTAGATCTTGCAAACTGAAAGCCATGGCTTCCTTTATTGAGTTATTATTCCTTTATTATTCCTTTATTCCAACCAATGGAAATTAGATTTTTTGAAAACCAGTGTCACAATTATCATTTATTTCATTTTTATCCCATTCTTCCTTTAGTGGTCTCAGGGCAATATATCTGGTTTCCTTCCGCCTTACAGTTTATCCTCATAACAATTGTGTAAACTTCAGCAAACTTCATGGCTAATGGACATATGAAGTGACCTTATCTCAAGCTGGACCTACAGGGGCACCTAGTTCAGTTTCCCCTGCTTTGACTTGCAGCTGCTTTGCAGGGACTGAGAGGAAGAAGGGTCTTGCCCAAGGACTGCTGCCCTGAGATTGAATCAGGGGCCTTCTGCATGAAAGGTCTGCTGAGCCACAACTTCGCCCCCCATTTGAACCTGATCCTCCTCAATCCTAAAGAAATATTTATTTTCCTTTTTGTTCTTAGGCCTCCAGTCCCTACAGTGAGCTGCATCGCCCCATGTATCTCTTATATATTTGATTTCCACAGTATGAAACCTTTCCCTTCTTGTAGTATCAAAAACCCTGTTTTAAAATGCCAGTGTAATTCTGAAGGATATTTACTGTAGCTGCACATCTTGTGTCAAATGGCACGTGGCTTCAGAGCCTGGCTTGCCAAGCTGTTTCTTTGTCAACTCCCTGCTTAACTAAGCCGCTTCCTTATCCCAAAATGCAGATGAGTCCACGGGAATTTGCAACTCGTAGTTCTGTACACATAATGAAATAGTCAGCCCCCCCCCCTCAATTCCTTCAGTCTCTTTCTAAACAGCTGGCCAATGTGCTCTGAAGCCCTGCAGGAAGTCTCTGTACATCTGTCATGCTGTTGTGTCAAAAACAAAGGTGCTGTGGCCACCAAGCGGCATCTGAAGCAAAGGCAGGGGGCGGCGGGGGGGGGGGGAATTACAAGCCAGACGAAGGAGTGATCAATCTGTTTCTGAGCCATCAGATAACCCACTCAGCTTCCAGGGATAGAACGAATTATGCAGGAACGGGACGTTGGGATTCTACATGCACTCTGTGAACTCAGAATAAATGAAGAAAAATACCAGCACTTAATTTATATGATGAGCCAATCGCATAGGCTAAAGCTAGCCTTGAAGGCCTTGCACTCATATATCACTCTTGCATAGGGTTGCCAGCTCCAGGTTGGAAAACACCTGGAGATCTTCAGGGTGGAGCCTGTAGAGGACAGGGTTTGGGGAGTGGAATGCCATAGCGTCAGGGGTCATTTGGGGGGGGACGCGGGGAGACGCCATCCCCCCGGGTGAGGTGGGGAGGGCGGGGCCTGGAGCTCCCTGCTGGTGCCCGCTGGAGGTCGCCGCCGGCTGTGGGGAGGACACCCGGTGATGTCAGGGTGTGTGGCATATACTAATGAGTTATGCTAATGAGTCCCCCTAGCTCTTTTTCTACGAAATGACCCCTGCATAGCGTCCACCTTCCAAGGCAGCCATTTTCTCCAGGTGAACTGATCTCTGGTGCCCGGAAATCAGTTGTAATAGCGGGAGATCTCCAGCCACCACCTGGAGGCTGGCAACACTATGTTATACCCAGCCATCCAAACCCCCAGTTCACTTAGTTCTGTTCCTTCGTCTTTACTGCCCATTATTTACTTATGTATTATTTTATTCAATTTATACCCCGCCCTCCCCGCCGAGGCAGGCTCAGGGCGGCTTACATAATATGCAATAGCTAAAAACAACAATATAATAACAGCACTGAATCTTAAAACAATGACATAAGGTGCTAGCGACAATATAAGTAATGATGGCGAAACCAGAGTAGCATCAACACACTGGTAAATGCAGTCAGTGTTAGATTTGGAACTCAGGCTGTCGGTGATGGTATTGGGCCTTGGTGTGTTGGGTACGGCTCCTTAATTAAAGGTCTGGTGGAAGAGCTCCGTCTTGCAGGCCCTGCGGAACTGTAAAAGGTCCCGCAGGGCCCTAAGGTCTGGGAGCTCATTCCACCAGCACGGAGTCGCTACTAAAAAGGCCCTGGCCCTAGTTGATGCCAGCCTGAAGTCTTTAGGGCTTGGAAGGGCCAGACAGTTTTGGGATCCTGATCACAGTGCTCTCTGGGGAACATGTGGGGAAAGGTGGTCCCTCAGATAGGTAGGCCCCTGACCGTAAAGGGCTTTAAAGGTAAGTAAATCCAGTATTCTATAGGCAGCCAGTGCAGTGCTTTAAAGTGCAGGCCGAATGTGCTCCTGCATAGGGAGAACCAACAACAGCCTGGCAGCTGCATTCTGCACTAGCTGAAGCCTTTGGATTTGGGTCAAAGCGATACAGTAGTCTAACCTCGAGGTGACCATTGCATGGATCAGTCACCAAGTCATTGCGTCTGAGGAAGGGAACCAACTGCCTGATCAGCCGAAGGTGGTAAAAGGCTGACTTAGCAGTGGCTGCTACTTGGGCCTCTATCGTTAAGGAGGCATCCAAGAGCACACCCAAGCTCCTAACCTCCGTCGCTGGCACCAACGGTGCTCCATCGAAAGTCGGGAGTGGGATCTCTTGTCCCGGGCCACCTTGACTCAGACACAGGACCTCTGTCTTTATCGGATTCAATTTCAATCAGCTCAGTCTAAGCCAACCAGCCATGGCTTGCAACACCAGGTCCAGATCTCCCAGGCTAGTCAGACTGACTGCCCAACAACAGATAAAGCTGGGTGTCATCTGCGTACTGGTGACATCCCAGCCCATGCCTCCGGGCAATCTGGGCAAGGGGGTGCATACAGATGTTAAATAACATCAGGGAAAGTATCACCCCTTGGGGCACACCACAAACAAGCAGGTGCCTTCGGAACATCTGTTCCCCTAGGGCCACCCTTTGTCCCTGATCCTGAAGAAACAAGGAAAGCCACTGCAAGCCCTGAATCCCAGCATCAGCGAGGCAGTGGATCAGTAGTTGGTGGTCGACCGTGCTGAACGCGGCCGACAGATTTAACAACAACACTCCTGACCCGCCCCGATCCAGATGCCTCCGAAGGTCGTTCGTGAGGGCAACCAGTACAGTCTCCATCCCATGGCCTGGTCAGAAACCGGATATGGAAGTGTCATCCAAAAAACCCTTCACCACTGCCCTCTCAATTAATTTGCCCAGATAGGGCAAATTGGAGACTGGCCGATAGCTGGCCAATTCGGCCGGGTCCAAGGATGGTTTTTTAAAGAGAGGGCATACCACTGCTTCCTTGAGTGCCCTGAGGAACAGTCCCTCAGAGAGGGACTTGTTGATAATATTCCTCAGGGCACCTCATACTTCCTCAATTACTCAGTTACACCTGGTAGTTCCTCCCTGCCACCTTTCTTATGGTTTCCTCAGAACCCACTTTCTCCATGAAGCCGTTGTCCTGACCCAACACTTCCCATGGTAAGCAAGCATAAGTACTAGCAACCACTTGTACTGATAATTTGCTGTTCACCTGTGTAGAGGCATCTGCCTATATGAATTGTTAATTTCCATTTCAATGTATCTGAGGAAGTATGAGTCACACAGAAGTTCATATCTTGAATAAACCTTTGTTGGTCTTAAAGGTGCCACTGGACTAAAAATTTGTTCTACTGCTTCAGACCAACACAGTTGCCCACCTCAATCTACATTTACTCCCTGTTACCGTACTTCTTGTCTCTGACATCCCCAAAGAAGCACTTCTTCACACAAGCGATAATTGATTTGTGGAACTCCACATGGTATTAGCTTTGATGGTCAGATGACACCTCCACATTCAGAGGTAATATAGTTCTGAATACCAGTTAGTGGGGGATGGGTTGACCATGCCCTGCTTGTAGAGCTTCCATGAGTTCTGTGGAAGACAGGATACTGGACTGTATGAGCCTTTGGTTTGATCCAGCAGGGCTCTTGTGTTCCTGCATCAGTTCAAATTGAGAATGTAAGCTCCAAAGGGCAGAGATCTACTCTTCCTTTCTTTTGGGTTTTGTTACTCTTTAAAGTGCAGTGGACAATGATAGCGCTACATTGATAATGGGACTCCAAACTGGCTCCAAATGTACAACCTTTACATGAATGCCACCCAAAAAACAAAAAATCTTCCCCTAAGGCAGAATTTCCACAACCAAGCTGTGCTGTTTCTGAACAACCAGCCCTCTAGTTGAGAATAGCCATATAATGAGCCCCACACTGGAAGAAGAAGAAGAGATTGGATTTATACCCCACCCTTCATTACCCAAAGGAGTCTCAGAGCGGCTTACAAACTCCTTTCCCTTCCCCTCCCCACAACAGACACTCTGTGAGGTAGGTGGGGGCTGAGAGAGCTCTGACAGAAATTGCTCTTTTTCAAGGACAGCTCTTATCAGAACTATGGCTTGCCCAAGGTCATTCAGCCAGTTGCAAGTGGAGGAGTGGGGAATTAAACCCAGTTCTCCAAGATTAGAGTCCGTGCACTTAACCACTACACCAAACTGGCTCTGGCATAGAGGTGCTCCATGTGATCTTAGGCTTAGAGACAGGTCCTATAGAAATTACCAAGGCTCACAGGAGACATGAAATCCTGGGGAAAAGCTGGAAAATTTCAGGGGCTATTTTTTGTTGTTGTTGTCCTCCTCCCTGCCACCCCCAGCGCAGGAGGCCTTCTTTCAGCACTGGAGAGAAAAACCTCCTAAGAATATTCTCTCTTTTGGAATGAGTGAAATGCTATGCAATGGGCGGAATGGGCAGTAAGAAAATTTTTATGTAGGACAATCTATTGCATTAGGTAGCCACCGCATTAGGTAATGATACTTTCTGTGCATACTGTGGACATAAACAACATACTTTCAAGCATATGTTTATTGTTTAAATGTGGCTACTTTAATCCACAATTAGAGTTTGGTGTTTTCAAACATAAGTTTAACTCAATATTCATGTGGATATTCATAAATTTAACTCAATATTCATATAAATATTCATGTTTAACCTGATATTCATACAGATATTAATATATTTAACTCGATATTCATATCTGCTGCTAGGCTTACTATGACAGTATGAGACCAATGACACACTTCATTCTCTTTACTACTGAATTTATGTTTTCTATTTTCAACTTTAATTTTTCTTACCTCTTGGAAGCAAGAAAAAAAAAGATACCTATGATAAGGTAACATAGAATGCAGCACTTTGCAGCTCTGTCTTGGATATTGGGTATATTTTGCAATTTTCCTTGCAGAAAAAAAAAATTCAACAGTGCAATCCTAAGAACAGTTTCCTGGAAATAAGCCCAATTGAACAGTCCTGAAAAGGATTTCACGCTAAGTTAGAGGCGGCATATTTCATGCTGATAAAAACTAGTAAAATAGGTTTATGCTTGATACAAAGCTAAGTCATGCATATATTTCACACACCCAGCCACCCAAATGTGTTGTTGTTTTTGTACTGCTTTAACATTTCTGGAACAGTTACATCTCTACAGATGCAGGGATTCTTGTACTAAAACCAACCTCTCCTACATTTTGATGCTCTGAATGAGGTCAAGGCAACATACATGCTTCACCCTTCCCCCATTTTATCCTCACAATAACCTGTGAGTAGGGTTGCCATGTCCCCCTCCCCAGCCACCAGCAGGAGTAGGGTTCCTCATGTGAAAAATTGGGGACAAAGCTTGAGGAGGACAGGGTCCTCCTCACCAGGGTACAATGTCATAGAGTCTACCCTCCAAAGCATCCATTTTCTCTCTGTAGTCTGGAGAGGAGCTGTAATGCCAGGGGATCCCCAGGTCCCACCAGGAGGCTGACATCTCTACCTGTAAGGTAGGTTAGGCGGAGAGAGAGAATAACTGGCCCAAGGCCACGCAGTGATCTTCATGGCTGAGTGGAGACTTGAGCTACACTCTTCCTGGTCCCAGTCCAACATTCTAATACCCGTAGCAGGAATCCCCAGCCTTTCTGAGCTTGCAGCCACCTTTGGAACCCTGACACAAGCGTAGTGGGCACAGCTGGAAAATGGCTGCTTGTAGGAGTCGAAGCAGCCACAAAATGGCTGCACAGCTTACCTTCAGTCGCACAGTGAAGATCCTTGGTGGCAACTGTGCCCAAAACGGTGGTTTTAAAAATTTGAATGGCTATTAAAACCAGTTGGCCAATCAGAAGTCTTGCTAGGCAAAGACCCTAACTGCCTCCGTTCACTTTCTAAAAACATTTGGTGGGTGCCCGCAATGCTGACAGCAGGCACCACAGGCTACATGGGCACCACGATGGGGACCCCTGACCTATGCCATACTTTGGTTCTGGTGCTGACCTGGTATGGGGACAGCTGCACCTGTGGAAGAACCAGGTGGACTGTTACAGGCAATGAAGCCATGCCAGTTAGCAAATGTACTGATAGGTGGAACTGTGAGTTCCAGACAATGACTTATGAAGGGTGAAAGACAATCAGTAAGGTAAAAGGTAAAGGTTCCCTTGCTCGAAAGCCAGTCGAGTCTGACTCTAGGGTCGCGGTGCTCATCTCCGTTTCAAAGCCGAAGAGCCAGCGCTGTCCGAAGACGTTTCCGTGGTCATGTGGCCGGCATGACTAAACACCAAGGCGCACGGAACGCTGTTACCTTCCCACTGAAGTGGTACCTATTTATCTACTTGCAATTTCTTGCTTTCGAACTGCTAGGTTGGCAGGAGCTGGAACTAAAGACGGGAGCTCACGCCGTCATGCGGCACACTCGGGTCTCGAACTGCTGAACTACCGACCTTCCACAGCCTGCAGTTCAGCGTCTTAACCACTTGAGCCACCGCAGCTCCTTGCAATCAGTAAAGGGGGCTCAATTTAATGCTACTTTCATTTCAAGAATACTCATTCTCCTTGGGTGAGTCAGGGCAGGACATGACTTACCGGCTGTGTAACCCTGTGCTTCCTGCTAGAAGTCACTTTGAACATGCTTAGAGAAAACTTTTCAGAACAAGAAGGTGGCAACTCTACTACATTTGTAGTAGGTACATGAGGCGGGCAGGGTGGTGCTTGCTTTAGAAATGAACTAATGCAAGAGACAATTTGCAACTGTGCAAAGCATCACCGAGTATGGGGAGAAGGGGAATCAATCACACGCTCGCTCTCGCTCTCTCTGTGCAGTTGTTTAGTCCCTTCTGCCATGTGGGCCAGAAATTTGGCAGCTCTTTGTGCTGTGCTGTGAGGGGCTGAGCGGACAGGGAGGGAAGAGAAAGGCCCACCAGCCAGTTTGAAATGTTTTGCATTTTTAAAGTCTGGCCTAATAAAGATTCCAGACCCTGCTCCCCAGAGTGCCCCAGGATGCCACGGCGGCCTTGTTAAGAGCCGTTCCAGGAATCGAAAGCTCCTTTTTCCATCTGCATTGTTCAAAAATTTGGCTCTGCAGTCTGCAGAACAGTCTTGGAGTGAGAGAAGGGGGGGGAGAGCAAAAGCAATGGAAACAGAAAAGCCTGGGTGGGGGGAGCAGGAGGCAGGAGACAGCATCATTGGGGAAAAGAAAGCTTGTGGTTAGGTTCACAAGCCTCTTTTGCTACGAACCCAGTTTTTGGTTAGCATTCCTTCATTGTGAAGGTTTTTTTACTCCAACCCCCCTCCTGCACACATGCACCCCATTTGGAAAATCTTTACGCTTGGGGAGTTGAACATGGGAGCCAGTCGAAGGGCAGCATTTGATCTGCATGAGGTTCTGCAATAAGTTTTACTGACCTAGGCCACGCTGGGACAGCCTACCCTCAAGCCAGCAGATTTTGTTAAAGGACAGCAAATTGTCAGTTCTCAAGGCTCTTGTTATGTCTTTAGCACCATCTGGTTTTTCGACTTCAGGCACCAAAATGTCTTGAGCTAGCTGTAGGACTAGGAAAGAAAGAAGTAAACCAAAACAGACATTCCCCCCCCCCCACGCCCCAACTTGTACATGCTGGACTTTGTGCAGACAGGGATTTTGTGGGAGCAGCGGAAAAGGTACAAAATATGGTAGCAGGCCTAAAATTTGGCCTCCTGAGACTATCAGATTTAATCTAATGGTAAATTTTCTAATCCTAATGGCTGCACAGGTATATCTGAAAGCAGAGTGGATAAAAACCAATGGAGGTTTTTTAAAGAAAAATTTAAAAATTGGATTTTGTGGATTTAAATTGTTTTTTTTAATTTAAATTGGATTTTAAAAAATAGAATGCTTTTTGAAGAAGATTCTACCTAAAGATAGTTTTCTATTTAAGATACATTATAGTTCAAAGGTTATTCATCATGAAATATGGATTTAAGATACTGTATAGTCTAAAGGTTACTTATCATGAAATATGGATTAGTTTTGTGTTATGTAGCATGAGGCTGTATATTCGTGCACTGTTTAAATTTTTTAGTAAATTGATTCCATTAATACATTCACAATGCCATGCTCTCCCAGAGGTTTCTGTAAGATTATTTCGGTAAATTTTTCTATCTGGAAGATATTATCACAGATGCTTGGTTTTGCAGTTCTCAAACTGCCTCTTCTTCACAGCAGAAATATTATAAAATAAACATTCAGAGCTGAGAAAAAGATCTTAAGGCCGTTGCTCCTCTGCAAATTTATGTACACAGAATCAACCCCTTACCTCTAGAGTGCTAAGTTTCAAGAAGTTCAATGAACAAAAAATCGTTTGGAGTGGAATAGATCTGCACAAGGAGCTAAAAGTGAGGAGGGAGAGGCAAGCCGTAAAAATGAAAGTGAAACTTTAGGAGCAAAATACTCACAATCTTTGTGTGCATAGCCTGAGGTTTATCATAGTATTCTCTCCCTGGTGGAGAAAACCTATAATGACAGCAGGTCATAAAATAGACCGTGTGTGTGTGTCCCAATATTAATCCAGATGGCAAGCACAGGCTTGCCGTATCGGTAGAAAGAAGCTTGCAGTTATTATTTGGAAAGTCAAAGACTGAAATGGAAGATGGAAGTGAAATAGAGTTGCAGCAAGGAAGACCTGTCAACATCCCTCTGGCTTACATATTTTTCTCTTCACTCAGGAAGGAGGGCTCCAGAGGCAAAAAACAGGTTGCTTACCAGCAGGGGTCATTTCGTAGAAAAAGAGCTAGGGGAACTCATTAGCATAACTCATTAGCATATGCCACACCCCCTGACATCAGGGGCCCGGCGGTGGACCTGCAAGGCCAGCGGGAGTGCGAGGAAGCCCCGCCAAGGCCCTCCCTGGCCCCAGGCAGGCAGGGGTGGGGAGAGGCAGGGAGGAAGCAACTTACCCTCCCTCTTCTCCTGCCTCCTCCTGGCTGAATGAGGGCTGGAAGCGAGGCGGGCGGAAGCAGGGGGCGGGGCTTCATCATGTGCCCCGCCCCCCGTACCTCACCCGGGGGAAAATAGTAAACCACCTCTGCTCATCTCTTGCATCCACCTGGATGGCCCAGGCTAGCCCAGTCTCGTCAGATCTCAGAACCTAAGCAGGGTCATCTCTGGTCAGTATTTGGATGAAAGACCACCAAGGAAGCCCAGGGTTGCCACGCAGAGGCAGGCAAATGGCAAACCACCTCTGTTTGTCTCTTTCCTTGACCTGCATGACCCATCCCATCCTGATCTCATCAGACCTCGGAAGCTAAGCAGAGTCGGCCCCTGGTTAGTGTTCAGATGGGAGGCCACCAAGGAAGCCCAGGGTTGCTACGCAGAGGCAGGCAATGGCAGACCACCTCTTTTGTCTTTTGTCCTGACCTGGATGGCCCAGGCTGGCCTGTTCTCATCAGATTTTGGAAGCTAAGCAGGGTTGGCCCTGGTCAGTAATTGGATAGGAGATTACCAATGAAGTCCAGGGTCGATATGCAGAGGCAGGCAATGGCAAACCCACCTCTGTTCATCTCTTGCCTTGAAAACCCTACAGGATTGCCATGTTGGCTGCAATTTGACATCCCCCCCAACCCTCCTCTTCTCCAGACTGAACATCCCCATGTCCCTCGGCCTTTCCTCAGAGGGCTTCTTGGTCTCCAGGCCCCCGATTATCCTTGTCGCTCTCCTCTGCACCTGTTCCATTCTGCCCACATCCTTTTTGAAGGGAGGCCTCCAGAACTGCACAGAAGACTCCAGGTACGGCCTGACCCATGCAGTGTACAGCGGGACGATGACATCTTGTGATGCCTCTGTTGATACACCCCAAGATTCCTTTTTTGTCACCACTTCACACTGGCTGCTCATATTTAAATTACGCCCACCCGTACCCCAAGATCTTGTTCACACACACTGCTACCCAGAGGTGTATCCCCCATCCAGTATGCATGTTCCTAACTGGATACCAGGCTATGCTGTCCACCATACCCTTTGTCCATCTATGACCATGACACCAGAACTCTCAAAGGATCTCTCAACCAAGCCTGGTAGTGCTGTCCTGGGTTTTTCTCATCCCCTGAAAAAACAGGGCAAGTCAAATGAGTGACAAGATCAATCAGTCATCAGTTTTGTTGGCCTTCCAGTTCTCCCTCTTCTAGATGCTTCGGCGTTGAAGGAGGCACCTGTCCTCAAAGAACAGGAGCCAAACCAAAACGATGAATCCGCGGAACAGAGCTCAAGCACTGCATACGTTTTGAATATCTTTGATGTGACAATTCCCGAAGTCTGCAGGACTACTAATGGGTTGTTAAACACACAAACCTGACATTGCTTACGACCCGCCCCAATTAGTTCTGTTCTCCTCCCTGCAAGAGTGTCAATGTTTGGCACACCCATGCCTGTCAACTCATGACTCTGCAAATAATGGTTGGACACACGATTGTCAGCGAGAAAGTGTGCGTAGGTGGCTGTGACTTCTGACGGGAGGTATTTTGAATGCCAGCATGAAATGGAGCTGAATAAGAGAGGAAGATCTCCACGGGGGGTGAATCAAAGGCCCCTTTCCAGGATCCTGTTTCTCACAATGGCCAGCCAGATGTTTCAGGGCACATAGATGGCAGTCCTCTCTCTTTAAGCACCCCTAGCAGTGGACAGGGCCGCGGTGACTGTGGGTCAGGTCAGACGGACATTTAGTGCGGGCTTCGCTGCTGATCCCTCATGCATTAAAGTTTCCTGTTCATATTGGCAAACTCGCCTCCCGCACCGAAGCGGGCTGAGTCCTGCGGTTTCCGCTCTTTTTATCCGTGTTTTCTGACACCCGTTGGAACAGGTGTTTTCCCTATATCTTGCACTTTGTATCCGCGGTTTTGGTATCTGGACAGCAATCTGCCATGACCGCGCTACCCTCCCCCCCTTTTTTGTGTTTCCGGTTTAAGTTATGCGCATGTGCAAACAAGCACTAGCTTTTATTTTGGTCTTTTTAGTTTGTATGTACAGTTTGTATGTACGCCCAAGCGCATGGGAAGGCAAGCACATGCACAGGTTTTTTTTTTTTTTAAAAAACCCGCGCCTCCGTGGGGACGGCAGACTGCGTGAACAGTACTTTGCGTAAGTGAAGCGGAAGACAGAGGGACCGTCCGACCACCTCCAAGCGATATAAAATGTTG
>NW_015169781.1:352274-394145 GCF_001447785.1 Gekko japonicus | reverse complement strand
GACATCGGAGGTGGCATATACGACCTCGGGGAACGGCTCCTCGACCTCGGAAGTCGCGGGGAGAAAGTTGAAGGAAGAGCATACGTGCCTCTTCTACAATCAAAGGCGTCGATATCGACAGACTCAGGCAATAAACAGGGAGGCGGACGCTCCGCACTGGATCTTGAGTGTCGATGCCGAAGGCCATCGGTGTCGGGCAGCTCTGAGACGATCGAAGCCGACGAGCTCGTTGGACCAGGGGAAAACTCCGCACCCAACTGGTGACTTACGAGATCCATTTGGTCGACATCGGACAAGGCTGTCTCCACCTGATGGTCTGGAGAAACCAGCACAAGTACGGTAGCCTGAGACACGACCTGGTTCACCGGTATCGAGTCATTCGGTGTAGAACCAGTCGGTATTGAAGTAGTCGACGGTGGCGGGAGAGCAGGGACTGCTGGCACAGAGCCCAAGTCCTTCTTAGCATGCTTCGCAGCCTTGACCACCGTGTGCGTCGCCACCGCAGGCTTGGACTTCTTGGCCTTTTTAGCAGGGGTAGACGCTGTGGAAGGAACGTTTGGTACCTTACATTTCAATTTCGATCTGTCGGTATCGGAAACGGATTTGGCCTTCGACGTCGATTGTTTCGGCGCCGATGCGTCGGTAGCGGAGGACATATTCAGAGACGAAGCGACCAGTGGATCCGCCATAGGTTGGAGAGCTTTTTCCAGGAGGAAAACCTTTAAGCGTGCTGCTCTATTTTTCCTGGTCTGATTCGAAAATTGAGCACAGTGTTCACAGGAGTCTGGGTTGTGGGTTTCACCCAGGCAGAAAATACAGTACTTGTGACCGTCCGGAGGAGCCAATTTACTACCGCAGCTTCAGCAGCGATTAAAGAATCCCCACTTCTTCGTTTTCCTAGTCTTTTTCTCCATAGACTGAGAGACGTTGAAAAGTCTAAACGGCCGGGGGGGGGGGGCATGGCCCGAAGGCCTGAGGTAAATTTACCTCAGACGACGAAAAACAAAAATTCTCCTTTAAAAAAAAGACGACAAGAGGAACGGAAACTAAACTGAAACTGAGAGAAAAAAAGAAGAGATAATCGCTAAAAAGCGACAAAAACAGCGATCCGACCAGACCGATCAAAGAACAGGTCTGCTCAGCGCGGCGGTAAGGAAAGAACTGACGGGATGTCCACGCCTGTCCCTCTGGGCATGCGCAGTGGGGCTCCTGCGCATGCGCGGAGGGGCTGGGCGCGAAAATCCATTAAAAGCGCTTGCTACAGCACCGGCAGATCCAGCGCAGGCGCACTAGATCCCATTGCTGTGAAGCACAGAGACCACGAAGAAGATCTAACTGATGCAGTAGTCAAATCACTCGCTCACAGCTTTAATGCCAGTGGCTCACAAAGTAGAAATTTTGCTCACAAGACTCCACAGCTTAGAGGGAACATTGGTAGGCAATTCCAGGGAGAAAAAACAGCTATAAACCAAGACCAGCTATAATCCAAAACAGCTATAAACCAAGCATGGGGGCAGATGACCACATTGCTATGGAAAATACACAGAAAATCCAGGCATTTATACTTTGTTTTCATTCCCTTCTGCCCTTAACAGAACCCACAAAATGAGATTACACATACACACTAGATGTTTATAAAATAATGTGTGAAAAAATGCAGAGGTGAAAATGTTCTCTCTGTCCACTTTCTCTATACCACGCATCATTTTACTAGAATCCTGATAGCAAAATTCTAGCATTCCAGGGCACCCAATAAAGGTGACAAGCAGTAGAGTCAGGGCAGACAAAAAGAAGTACTTCTTCCCACAGTGAGCAATTAACCTGGGGAACTAACTGCCACAAGATGGAGCGATGGCTACAAAATGGGATTAGACAAATCCATGGAGGGGGGAGTCAGTCATGGTTGTTAGCTATGTCGGTTAAATGGAACCTCCTTGATCAGAGGCAGTGTGCTTCTGAATACCAGTCGCTGTGGGGCAAAAACCAAGTGGAGGCTCTTGCCCATGTGTCCTGCCCAAGGGCTTTCTGCAGCATATAGCTGGCCACTGCAGGAAACAGAATAACGGACTAAACAGACCATTGGTCAGATTCAGCATGGCTGTGTTTACAGATTTATGTAGACTGCCTAGCAAAATTAATGACACCAGCAAGAAATAGTTGTAAATACACTACAACAAAGGACAAATTATGTAAATTACCCTAGTTTGCATAATTTTTAAAGGTCACTGACTAATTTATTTTTCTAAAGCATGAAATACACCTTGCCTTTGGACGTTAGGTTCTCGTGATGCATGGAAGAGTGAGAAAGCCAACAGGCTTTGCATCTCCCCTTCAGGAGCCATGGAGGGGAAAGGGCCCCCATAGCACATCCCGCCAGTTCTCACGCACGCACGTCCTTAAGCGGACGCTGCCGGCATATCGCCTGCTCCTGGAATTCATAAGCTACAAATTGAAGGAACGCACTGGGAGCAGAAATGACTTTTCCAGAACAAAAACAGCTGCTGGAGAAAGAAAAGCCAAAGGCTGCTGCTGTTTTGTGTGTGTGTGTGTGTCTGTGAGTGTGTTTGTCTCTGTGTGTGTTTTAAGAACTTCACTTAAAACAGAATGAAAAAAACCTGCTTGGAACCCAAACAGTCTCTAAGTACAACAACAACAAAATCCTGTGCTGTCTAGCTTGAAAAAACTAGAGGCCGCTGGACATGCAGCCAACACAAAGAGGATTCCCATGGACCTGGTGTGTTGCAAGACCTCGGAGCAGGTCAGCACGGACAAGGGAGGATTTCTGGATTCCCAGCCGATGTTCCGTACATCTGTGATTCATTTACTGTTCCTCGGGGTTGTTGGGGGTGTGTGAAGTTTTTTTTTAAAGGCACGGCTGTTGCTCATGCCAAACCGTATTACAGGCCCTTTGCAATCCAGCGCTAATCGGTTACTCACCCATAAGGAGTCCCCATTCCACTTCTTAAAGAGGCTGCTGCTCTCTTGGGATGCCAACGCATTTTACCATCCAGAGTCCAAATTGGGGAAACTTCTCCTGTGCTGAAGCCAGCCCCACTTCTAAACTTACTGTAGTTTTTGACACCCAACTTACAAAACAATTCCATGCTGCTCCCCCCAAATAAAACACCACAAATCTCACATAAAGTTATGCAGTGTTAACTGATACTTTATTTTCTTTATTATTGTTTATAGAGTACTCCTGAACAACAAGCTGAGCAAAATGATCATGACAGATACTGCATAGAAACAAACCCAAATCTGCCATGGAGTCCCTTTTGCCAACTCAGCCTGTTCTACCTCCTCCCTCTAGGCCCCGCCCCACGACCCACTTGTGAGCGAGCCCTGACTCCCTTCTGGGTCCCAACTCCCAACTTATTGGGATAGTCCAACTCCCATTTCCAAAGACAAATGTATCATATTTTTATCCCAGCCCTTCCTCCCCCAAGAACCTCAAAACGTCACTCTCCCCTCTTCCGTTTTATCTTCACAAAAACCCTGTAAGGCTTCCCAGTTCTGGGAGTGACTGGCTATCCAGTAAACTTCAAGGCAGAGGGAGAATTTGAACCCAAGTCTCCTTAGTCCTGGCCTAACATTCTAACCACTGTACTCAAGCAGTGTAAACCACACTGCAGGATTACACACACAGAGTCCATGCAAGAGCAAACTGGGGGGGGGGGGGTCCCGGCCTCAGGCAGCTTGAGAATTAACTGTCATGCACACGTATGCATGCTACACTGCCAGGGACACTTTCCAGTGCAGCTGGTTTGGTTAATGACAGAGCTCAGCAAAAAGGCGTACAGATTTTTCTTCTGTACACCACCGCTAACACCACCTCTCCTATGAGGTTAAACAATATGGCATACAGTTTCTCGGTTAGCTTTATAATAAGCCTGCAAGATGGGACAGTATTATTACAAAAAGGAAGGGAAGGGGGAAGGAAAAACGGGGAGGGGGGAGAAAACTCAACCCAAAAAGTTGCTATGGATCCACAAGGGTTAAGCTGACACTAAATATTATGAAAATACAAAATTTATTCAGGGGTACACATTTTAAAACACAGTATTATTACAGCCATAGCAGCATACCTAACACACATATACAGAACACACTTTGAGTCCAGTGGCACCTTTTAGACTGACAAAGTTTTATTCAAAGTGTAAGCTTTTGTGTACAAAGCACACTTCTTCAGACAAATTGGAATAAAATCTCCTCAGGGGTTACTTACAGGGAAAAAGAGGGTGGGAGGCAACCATTCAGAGGGGCCACTCAGAGCCAAGATGCATATGCAGAGCTGAAATCAGATCAGGTGGCTGGCAAGATCAATGGACGGCAGCAAATTAGCACATAAATGCAAGAGTTAATAAAGAGATGTGAGAATGAAGCTAGGGTCCAGCAGTAACCCCCATATGCAGTGAGCATGCATCTGATGTATCACGTACACACAAACTAACCAGGAGCTCTTGTTACCAGAGGGCTATTTTGAGGGGAGGTGGGCCAGTGTCCCAACCTACATCTTCCAAAGGGCCAGATACATTGTCATTCCTGAAACTCCTTTTTATTTTTATTCTCTTTAGGCTGTCAAATGGAGATCCCTAACAATATCCCTCTGGAGGCCAATTTGGCCCAGGGCCTCTGGTTGCCAATCACATCAAAGGAGGTGGGAGGGAACAAAATACAATTTCTTTGGCCATCTCTTCAGAAACAGGATGAAACTCAGCTCAGTTTTTCTGCACGCAGACGGTTCCCAAAGGGAACCTCGGAACCGCAGGCAAGCGTCCAAGAGGAGACGGCTCTCGCTGTCGTGCAGACGGAGGGGCCCCCCCATCTCACCAGAATTGGAAGCAGCTAACGAGAGCTGTTCTATAAGCAGGCCTGCATCTTTTACGAGGCCCCATTAAAAAGGCTGATTTGTGCTCAAGGTCTCCTTTATTATGTGAAAGTTTTTCCCATGTGTGAAAGAACAGAAAAAGAAAAAGTTAAAGCTTTCATCTGTTTGCTGTCTTGGATAGAACAGCACATAGATCTTCCAGCCCAAAGTTTGAACAGTGGTGCAAATGGAGAGAGGGGGAAAATCCTCCAGCCATGCCCAGTCAGCACATACACATCCTTTTTCACCTTGGACTGCCTCATTTTGGGGTCTGATGATTGGTCCATCAAGATCGCTACAAGCTCTAAAGGATGACTGAGCCTGACACATAAGATCCTTTATCTAGAGATGCTGAGGACTGAACCTAGGACCTTTGACTCCACCATTGAGCCTTGGTTTCTCCCACAGAAGTGGGGGCTGACAAAGAGAGAGAGGTTTGCCTAAGACCACCCAGTTAATTCCCAGCAGAGACAAGATCTGAACCAAGGCCTTTTGATTTAAAGCTCAGTCTCTACTCTGCTATGCACCACCACCTTCTTAAAAAGACTAGAAGAAAATATCTGGTGATTGACTTAATGTCAGGGTGTCTCCACCAGCTGAGTGTCCATTATGGCATTAAAGGCACTTCAACATCCATTTTGGGTATGGGGCCTCAATAGATGAAGATGACCTGGTATTTGGCAGAGGATGCCAATCATTAGTTATTTTCTCTTACCTGCTACTGTCAACAGAACTGCTCGGAGGGGGGGGGGGAATCTGGCATCATGGAAGCCGAAAAATGGCCAGTAGGCAGCATTGACACAAACAGCAATACCCACTGGCTTTTTGGCCCCTTAGGAATCATCACTTGTTATCTCAAAAGGAAGCGAGGTCTCAGGGTCTTTGGACCAGGTCATACACCCTTCCCGAGGTCATACAACCTCCCCTCAACAATAGCCCGGGGCACTCACTGACCACCACTGTTGTTTGAAGCTGCCCACAAAACCAGCCAAACACATGCTCCAAAGCAACCCACTTTAAACCATCCTAGACTCCTTGGCCAAGAGATCCTCATTGGAACTCTTCACCCAACCCACCAAAGAGCATAAACAGATTGGCGTCAGATAAAGCCCATTCAAGGGGAAATGGGTTCTGATAGCCCCAAACGAAGCCAGAACAAGAACGAACAAACAGTGCCCAAATCAGACTCTCTAGTGGTGCTTTCATCCGTATGAGTCATCACATACAACAGTCCCTGAAAACTCAAATATTTAAATATGCATATGCACTACGAAGCTGTTGCCAAAGATTTAAAACCTCTTAAGCACCATCAAAAAAAATACTACCAAAGTACATTCAATCATAACACAGCAAAATCAGTGTGCATAAAGGCCAAGAATTCTGCCACACTTTTGAATCATGTCAAGAAAGGAAGCAAAGGACGGGGCTACACAGATGAAGGGGGTGGACCATGCAGACTGGATATGGTCGAGCTGTCAGTGGCCTCCTGGAAGGGTCAGCCTATGCAATTAGCAGAATCCACTAATAAAGGTTTCTCATAAATTGCAAACACTATTGTAGGGCAGTGGTCATAGCAGCCTATTTGGACTTTCCTTAGGAGTGGGAGTCCCCTTTCATGCGCAAAGGCAGTACAGAGCCCTTCTCCCTAACCTGGTAGATTTCTGCTCTCAGGAAACTATACCATGGGAGAACATCCAAACATGCAAATACATGCATTCTGCATACATATCCCTGTAGCCTGAAGGGACGCAATCCAGAAAAAACGCTTTAGATCCCACTCATTGCATTATCTGGCTCCAAATTCTAGGAAGCAAACATAAATGGGCAAGGAAGTCATGGGCAGGGCAGATCCTGCTCTCTGTCTCCCTAACCTCCAGTCCTGAAAAAATTAGCAAGACCAGGAGCAGATTAAGACCTTCAAGGCTGCCTCAAGTACACTTTTCCACTTCACCAGTATCGGTGATCTGCTTCCATTACTATGATCACTAATATCATTCACTCCTGCAGGCAAACAAACCAGTGCCACACATGGTGGGTCAAAACTCTGCCCCCCACCATGAACAGTAGGTGGCCACCACTGAGAGGCCATTTCCCAGATTGCACCATGGCAACTAATGCAGCTTCCATGGCCAAATTCACAGATTTTAGAGGTGAGCCATTGGCTCAAACGAAGTCCAGTCTGCATGAAACAGTATCGGCAGGGTGCTTCATTTCCTCATCCAAGACTGTACAAGTGCTTCTCCGGTGACATTCAGGGCTGCCAAAAACAGAGGGAAAGCCTTCCACTTCATTTACACACACAAACACACACACATCTTTTTGGCTAGGGCAATTTTGGCAAAGCGCGCAGACACATGCACACTCGTCCCAACCTAAACTCAGTTCCTGTCCAGCAAATCCTCAACAGCTCATTGAGAAAAGGGGCTATGAACTCCACAGGAAATGAAAGCCATTAAAAGGGATAAATGAGGGGGAAGCAGAGAAAAACCTGTGTGGTCTGCCTATTAGTCCCATTAAAGTACTTAATAATGGCTACCTTACAGCAAGGCATTTCATAAACCAGGCTGTGTGTGTGGCATGTGTCTGTCATCATGACACAAAAGGATGTGGAATTTGGTACTGGCCAGGTACACATTTCCATGACCAAGGTAACCCTGGATTAGGAGGCCTGCTCTGATTTGGAGCACGTCGAACATGATAATCAACTCCCTGTGCCACCTGCTGGCTAGAGGGAGGAAATGCAGGCAGAATCATTTTGGAGTCTGGTAATCAAGTGACTTTAGAAAGGCAATCCTTTGACTATCTGCTATATAGTCCCTAAGATCTGCATCATTTTCTTAGTGCCAGCACTTAGGTAGATTTCCCTGCTGTGCTTATAGATGGTTTGCCTTCTGTCCCCCCACCACCCCCCGATACAGTTCTTCTCAACCTATACGGGCTAGACCCCACCAGTTACAGTGTCTGATGGGATGCCACTAAGGGGAGCAGGGTGGGAGCCAAACAATTCCTGTCCACAGAGCAAAATCGACCTAGCATTTCTCCAGTGCTGGCCCTGCCGAGTTTCAACACATCCAAGAGAAGAATAAATTCTTAGGGGGACAGACCCCGTGTTGATCAAACTTATCCACTGGTCCCTGAATCCACTTGCGGCCCTCTGTTCCCTCCTCCTGCTCTGACCAGCAGGCTCACTAGCGCAGGGAATCAGGGAACCCAGTACCTGATCTGCCAGGCCTCCCAGTTCAAGTCCTGTGGTACTTGGCATTAACTTATGCACCAAGACATCACAGATACAGCAGTCAGCACCTGGTAGAAAACCAGCATATTCACAAAAATTGCAGTTGCTGCAATTCAGGTACTTTTCTTAGGTATTTCAGGAAATGGGTCATTTGGGAATTGTGTTAGCCACCGCAGTAATGGAATCTGCTGATAGTCATGCATGTGATCAGCCATGCATTGGCCGATTTCAGATGTAACAGCCAAACCATGGTTTGACTAACAAGGCCATGTCCCTTGTGCACTTCCTTATCTCTCTTTGTGCATTCCAATGTCCTCCCTCACTTCCTGATTCAGGCAAAAAAGAATTTGTCCCTCCAATTCACAACTGGAAACCCATTCCAAACCACATTTCTGCTTGTAGTTTGGAGGCACATTATTGTTTGCCCAGTTTGAAGGTCAGAGAAGGAGGGGGGACAACAAAGCATTTGAGTCGTAGACACGTGAGCAATCGATGAAATGCAGTTGGGGCTGCTCATATGGAACACAAACTTGGGATACAGAGGGTCTCCAATGGCCCCATTCTGCTTTAGTTCCCCATCTCCTTCGCCTTCCTCAAACCCCATTTCAGCTGTAATTCCATCAAGTGGCTATTTCTCAGCCAACAACCTCCCCTTTCAGCTGTCCTATCTCTCTATAGCGTGCCCTTTCGTTTCCCCACCTGCAGGGACCTCTTCCTAGCCCTCAGCCTGCCCCCACAAGGCTCCTCAGTGCAATGTTTTGACATCAACCAAACCATCTTATTTTCCCTTCATTCAAAGAGGTTAAGCTTCAAACATTTTGACAGTTTTTCTATCCCAGGGAAGCTGGAATGTTCATGGACATTCTGAGCCATCCAACATAAACCAAATTATTTCAAATAAGAGACGGTTAAGTTAGCATCCCAGACAGAGAACAAACCAAGGACCATGACAAGCTTCTTGCACACTATTTTATTTTATTTTATTGATTTCTATCTCACCCATCTGGCCTAGGCTGGCTCAGGGCGGCTCACTGGATTATTAATAAAAGTTATGGAAATCTTTAGATCTGAGGACAATCTAAGGTAATTGAGGATCACAGAGAATCAGATCCTCCTTGTCCCTTTACATTTTAACTGGGCCAAAAATAGCTCCCCTTCGATCACTGTCCCAACATCTGGCAGTCCGGGAAGGAGAAAGCAAACATCAGTTAAACTTTGCCACGTTCGCAGCACAGCTGTGCTGGATAGTTCCATGCTGGCAGATTGAACAGCAAGGTCAAATGCAGGATGAACACAAAAAACAAAACCATCCAGTTGAGAGAAGAATTTAAAAGAAGTTCACAACTCCCAGACTAACCAGACCCCTCAACCAACTGACACATTGCAAGAGACCGCAGAATCCCTTCTCAAGGAAAATTCACTTCATGATCATAGGAGAATTTTTAGGGTGGGATTTGTGTATTTGCTGTATCTGATTTTCTGTTGGTTATAGCTATGCTAGTTTATTATGCATGGCTTGTGTCAAGCAGCACAGTGATAGTTACCTCGTGAATTTTGTACAATTGCTGGACAGGCTACAAATATTCTTATTAATAAATAAACCATTTAAACTGACTGTCCTCCATTTATGTTCTTTAGAAACAGCTTTAAAAAGGGATTTGATAAATTCATGGATGATAGGTCTATCAGTGACTCCTCGCCATGGTGACTGAGGGGAACCTCCACATTCAGAGGCACTAAACCTCTGAATCCCAGAGCCAGAAGGCAACATCAGGGGAAGGCCTCGACCTCTATGCCCTGTTCTTGGTTTTCCAGAGGAAGTGGTTGGCCACTGTGTGAGACAGGATGCTGGACTAGATGAACCACTGGTCTGATCCAGCAGGGCTGTTCTTATGTTCTAACCCTGTGGTCTTGAGATAATGTTGGGAGAAAGCAGAGCAGCCACATATACTGCCCTGATTCCCTGGATAGAGGAGGAATACAAATCTATGAAATAAAATATAATAATATTTAAGATACCTTTTGCCATATTAAAAGGCAATGTGAGGTAACTCAAAATCTAATGAACAAAAGAGATCCTTTTGGTTGTAGTGGTTTGGTGTAGTGGTTAAGAGCACAGACTCTAATCTGGGAGAACTGGGTTTGGTTCCCCACTCCTCCGCATGCAGCTGCTAGGTGACCTCAAGTCAGTCACAGTTCTCTCAGAGCTGTTCTCTCAAGAGCAGTTTTCTCAGAGCTCTCTCAGCCCCACATACCTCAGAGTGTCTGTTGTGGGGAGATGAAGGAAAGGAGATTGTAAGCCGCTCTGAGACTCCAAGTGAAGGGTGGGGTATAAATCCAATATCCTCCTCCTCCTCGAAACAGGCAGCGATCTGTGGCCCAATGTGGTTTGAACTGGTCTTAATGTGAAAAGGCAAAAGCACTCAATCCATGGGGTTTTTTCACTCTCCACAGCATCTCATTTTAACTGGGGTGTTACCTGCACACAGCAAATATGTGTAAATGCAAAGTTCCAAGCATGAAAGCTTTTGCATCGGGTAGCTTTGTCTGAATGAGGCCTTAGGAAGGACACTTGAGGAGGGGTACAGCGGAATGCACCACTTAAATAAAGACAGTGATCCTTAATTTCATCTGTATAGTCTGATTCTGGCTTGTTTTATGAGACTCCTTTCAAGCTGTTTGATGTTTTGTGTTCCTTTTATGCTCTGGCTGGGTTTTTAATCCTGTTTTGCTTTCTTTTTAATTGTTAACTTCCATGGTTTTATGCTTTATTTTGTAAGCCACCTCCAGCAGATTCTTCAGAGTGGCAGCAGAGAAAAATAAACAAGTAAGTGCAGGGCAGCCCTGTTTTTAGAAAGAAGTGCCTGACATGGATGGCCCTTGCAAACTTCACTCAGTCTGCAAGAGAAGAAGAGATAGGATTTATACCCCACCTTTCACTACCCGAAGGAGTCTCAGAGCGGTTTACAATCTCCTTCCCCTACCCACAACAGACACCCTGTGAGGTAGGTGGGGCTGAGAGAACTCTCTCAAGAACAGCTCTGAAAGAACTTGTATCTGACCCTAGGTCACACCAGCAGCTGCATGTGGAGAAGCGGGAAATCAAACCCAGTTCTCCCAGATTAGAGTCTGTGCTCCTAACCACAGCAAATTATCTAACTGCTACCACCAGTTCTTCGTGGAGATTCTGTTTAAGAAATCCAGAGTCAAGATTTCTCCTTGTCTCAAAGAAGCTATTCTTTGGACAGGGATAAAGAGCATATGGAAATCACTAGAGATGCAGTACAGAAAATTATTTCTCCATTCAGTGCTTTGTTTTTGGGCCTTCACTCCCGCCATGGTCTCCGTTGGCTCCTCAGCATTGGCTAAAGCTGCGTGCTCTCCTCCTGCTGTTTTGGCCAAGCAACCAAGACAGTACAGCTGTCTCTAAACAGTTCTAAGTGGTGATGTCCAAATATTAGTGCAAGTTTAAAAGGAAAGCAGCTCAGATTCACAGGGGAGGATACTCCAGCTATCTTGTTCAAAAACGAAAAATACTTACATTTCTCTAGTTTTCATGGTGGGAGACAGAAATGTGAAAATATGCAGTCAAGTGGAAGCAGGTGGCTTCAGCATCAAAAGGTGAAACTATTATCATGCCTGGCTATGTCTTCAGGATTGGCACCACACAACAGCCAAAGGTGTGTTCCAGCCAGTGTTCCCTCTAAGCTGAGTTAGTGTGAGCTAGCTCACAGTTTTTTAGCCTCTAGCTCACAGATTTTTGTCTTAGCTCAGGAAGGAGGGCTCCAGAGCAAACTAATTTATGCAGTAGCCAAATCACTTGCTCACAACTTTAATTGATCACAAACTATAATTTTTGTTCACAAGACTCCACAGCTTAGAGGGAACATTGGTTCCAGCACATACTTCTTGGAAGTATTCCCTGTTCAGCTCACACAGACTTACTTCTAAGTAAAGATGCACAGAATTGGACTGCAAGAGCACAAGCTATGTCACATATTTGCACTGCATTTCAGCCATGAACTAGGATGTCTCCAGCAATCCACTCTCAGTATACCCACCAAGATCTGTAATATAATAACACTGACCTGCTCTACAAGGCTGTTGTAAGAATTACTGGCACCATGCCCACGAAGATTTTTGAACACACTCAAAATGCATAATAGAAAGGCCAAGCTATTATTTCCCCTTATCAGAGGACTTGCAAGAGGTCACAGAAACAGAGCTGGGGGACCTTCTGTACTTTTGTCATAACATCAGGCAGACATTTTGATTGGCCTTGCAAGATCAGACTTAAGACTACCCAAGAGAGCATTTTCCCTGTCATCTTAAGTAGTTATACCCTTCTAAGGCCCCGATCACATGGCAAAGTTGCCGCGGGAGAGGCATGGATGATGGGCAGATTATCCAGGCACAATCACACCCCAACATCTGGGAAGTGGAGCGCACCCGTGGCTTACCGCTGAAAATGCGCATTAAAAAAGTAGTGCCTCCAAAGTACTAGTAAATGTTTGCCATGGGCTGCCTCCAGACTCCCGTGGTGTGATCACACCAGCACGCGGCATTCCCCTCCGGTCCCTCGTTTACCTGCCGGCGCCAAGGGAAGGACCCGTGGTGTGCCACCGGCGCGTCTGATCGCGTAATCGTGGATCAAACTGTGCCGGGGCAATTAGCCATGCCTCCCCCCCGCGATATCCGGCCCGTGTGACCGGGGCCTAAGTCAATTGCCTTTGATGGACTTAGAAGAGCATAGCTCTGCTTAGGTAGGCACTGTTGGCACTCCTGCTGTATGTGGGAGGTTTCCCCTCCCCTGCTGTCATTCTGTATTTAGCAAATGCAAGTTAAATCTGAGAAATACGGTGTAACTCTGACAGGCTTTCCCTTCCCTGATATGCTCCTCTTGGCCAGTAGCTCAGATCACTTTCTCTATTTACAAAAAAAAATTAAAAAAAAAATTAGACAAATCAATGCAGGATGATGACCATTAGAAATGGTAGCTAAGGACTTAACCTCAATGTACAGATGCACTGAATGCCAGCCACTATGAACAAATGACAGAGGAAAGCCATGACTATCCTACTCTTCTTGTGAGCGCCCCAGATACCTTTTTACCTATAAAGAAGCCTTATTTATTTTTTATTTTTTTAAGCATTCATGCCACTTTTCCAGAGATCTTATAGAATCAGACTGTGGGTCCATCTAGTTCAGCACTGACCCCTCTGAGTGGCTGGGGCTCTCTGAGGTCTCTGGCAGGGAATGGCCTCTCTTACAACATCTGCTACCTGAGATCTCTACCCAGAGATGCCAGGAAGTGAACCTAGAATCTTCTGCATTCAATGTGTCCCCTGTCAACACAAAGTGGTCTTATTGGTCCATCTAGCTCACTATTGTCTGACTTGTAGCAGCTTGCCAGGGTCTCAGGCAGCAAAAGATGTCCTCCCCCCCAAAATTTGTTACTTGGGATTCATTAATGGGAGATGCCAGGGACTGAACCACATGAACTGTACCAACTTAACCATGGCCATCTCCTTTAAGTTGCTGGAAAGAATGGGACCCCTCCCCTCCCATCCCCTCCCCTCAACATTTTCAATGGTCACTGCTTTTCCTGGGCCTTTCCAGATGATAGTATTACCATGCAATCCTAAAAAGAGTGACAACTTTCTAAAACCTTTGAAGTCAATGGGCTTAGAGGGGTGTCACTGTGCTGAGGACAGCACTCTCAATGTATTTTAAAAGATCAAATCAGTGTGTTGCTGCACTGTAGAGCTCTAACTTCTGGTGGAAGTAACCTGTGATCGTTTATACCTAGCTACAGTTATGAGCATACTATAATGTCTTGGGGAACACTGCCCTCTGGTGTTATCTAAAGCATGTTTTCAAACCTTGCACAATGAGACTGTGACAAGTGCTGTGCTGGATGATGCCTAGGCTCAGCCAGTACTATGTATCAGGATGGGGGAGGAAAGGGTGACACAGTTTATGCTGTTCACTACAACATTCAGAACTTTTGATCAAACGCATTTGCGTTGTTTCGGGAAGAACGGTGTGCTAAAATGCCTTAAATACATAAATAATGTACATTGGAAGAAAAAGTATGAGCAACGTACTAAGAATATATAGATTTGCAGTTATATTTTCTTCTTTCAACTTAACATTATTTATAGTGGATTATACTGGGCACTGGTTCCAGAAAATATTCCCTGCCAGAGCCCACATACTCGCCTTAGGATCTGCAGTTAGACCAGTGTGGTGTAGTGGTTAAGAGCAGCAAATCTGGAGAACCAGGTTTGCTTCCTAACTCCTCCTCATGAAGCCTGCTGGGCTACCTTTGGCTAGTCACAGTTCTGTCTCTCAGCTCCACCTACTCCACAAGATGCTTGATGTGGGGAGAAGAAGAAAAGGAGATTGTAAGCTGCTTTGAGACTCCTTACAGTGGAGAAAAGTGGGGTATACAAACAAACTCTTCTTCATTTGACAGAAAATAAGCAAGTTGGCCATATAATTTATTATTGTCTCTCAGTTTAAAAAAATCATACTTGATCATATGAGCTTTAATCAGTTAATGAAACCAGTGCCTGCCATCGATTTTTATACATTCACATAGCTTTGTTTCAGATCTGCTATCAGATTAATTGGGGGAGGTACCTTCAACAATAAGATTTTTACATCAATTAAAACCTGGGCTATTTTTTCCCTCTGCCCTGATTCTTTCTGTCCCTGAATATATCTTTGTTGGATTAAAAGAAATGGCACTACTTCTAGTCACATGGATTTCATGCTGCTGCTGGTTTGATTCTTGAGTGAATAGTTTTAGTTGGTATTTACATTTAAATTTTTGTAGTTTTTTTTACAATTGATCACTAGAAGTTGCCCCAGAAGCAGAAACTGTGAGCCTGAGGTATAAATATTTCAACTAAATAACTGCTGCATCCTAAAATATACCAGTAGGAAATAAACATTAAGGAGTCTAAAAGAGAACATGCTTGGTCAAATGTATGTAATACAGTATATACAGACTCATTATAGTTTGGGGTTGTTGTTTTTTTTACTGCTAACAGCAACGTTCAACCTCTGCTTGAAAAACCACCAGCTGAGGAAAGCAGAGAAACCACTTGTGCTGCAGTGACAGAGAGAGACCCCAACCAAGCACCCCAGACTAGGAAGATTTGGGAAGGAAGAAAGGAAAGAAAGATGAGATCCTAGGTTGGAAGAGGAGGGGCAGAGGGAAAAGGCTTAATTGCAAAATCCCTGAACTGTTTTTTGAGGGCAGGTAATAGAGGAAGTGATCGTTAAAAGCGTTAATTTCGACTGGGGTTGCCAGCTCCTGGCTGGTAAATACCTAGAGGTTTTGAGGGTGGAGTCTGAGAGCAGGATTTGGGGGCGGGGAGGGATTTCAGTGGGGAATAATGCCATAGAGTCCACCTTCCAAATCGGCCATTTTCTCCAGGTGACCTGATCTCTGTCGCCTGGAGATCAGCTGTAATCACAGATCTCCTGCTACCACCTGGATGTTGGCAACCCTAGTTCCTGCGCGGGAGCGAATTTGAGTCCCAGAACCATATTTCTTTTTGTTTGTTACGAATCAAAAAGAGGGAGGCAGAGAAGACCCTTCTCTGGAGAACTAATGTGATCTCGGCCACGATCTTAACACGGCTTGACAAAGGGGAGAGGGCTGCCCCTTCTCTTTTCCACCCCTATGGAGTTACAATCGTTACTACTCACCTGGCAATGGCGCCGGAAGCAGGATCTCGCTCTGTGCACTGCCCAAAACATTCCCTCCCGGGAACTGTGATTCAGGCGGAACCTTCAGGCTTAGGCTCCTCACAAACTAAAAACAACATTAAATTTAAAATGGGAGGGGACACAGACACAGGTTAAACTTCCGCATATAGAGCGGAGCCTCCAGCAAAGCGTAAGGGGTGTGTGTGTTCAACTAGGGTGTGTGCTGTCCGGCTTCTCCGCCTTCCTTTCTCTGAAATGTTGAGGGGATGACGTTCAGCTCAACTCAGCATAGCAATCTTTCCCTCACTTTTTTGTAGGGATCTGAACTCCCACATAAGTGCAGCATTGCGTTGCAGTAGGCAGTAGAAATCCGAGAGGTGCAGCTTTTCCCGCCTACACACATGGGGATTCAGAGGTTGGGGAAATAGTGGATTTCTGCCTCTTGGCGCGATTTCCTCTTCCACTTACTTTCAGAATTAGCAACCACCCTGTTTTATGGATGATTATTATGTATTTATATAGTGTGGTCATGGCAATTTTTACAGTTCTATATACCCCCCACCGCCACCACACCTTGATCTGCTTATCATCTGCCCAAGAGAAGAAAACAACACTAACCAGTAGAATGTTCATTCACATGATCAAAAAAATACTGGCGGTTATGTGGCAGTTAATATACAGGTGCATACATCATTCAAGACTGGAATATCTAGGGCAGGGGTCCCCAACCTTTTTGGGTCCACAGACATCTTTGGATTTGATAAATTTAAACCCTGGAGGGCCACAGTGGTTTGGCCACTTTATAGGACTCACAGAGGCAAATTTATTATTTGCTTACATGGTTAAAAAAAAAAAAAAGTGTTTTTTATTATTCTGAACAATATATTCAACAGTACATTCAGAACACATTAATACCATGCAATAATCAACATTCTCAACCCATAAGAGCCTTTTAAAAATATAACAGATCTTTGTAATGAGTTATTCCATTCTTTTTTTAAAGTTTTATTTATCAATTTTCCACTTAATTATCATTTACAAATAATCATCCTTCTATACATTTGAGTCTAGATTTTCCATATTTTGTTAATCCAGTTAAACATGCTTTCCCATCTTTCCATAAATACATTTTCATCTTTCCCTTGAAGAGTTAAACTTAGTTTGTCCATTTCTGCTACTTCCATCAATTTACACAATATTTCCTCTCTTGTGGGGAATTTATCTTGTTTCCAATATCTGGCCAGCAATATTCTTGCAGTTGTCAATATATATGTTAACAAATACTTTTCATTTTGTTTATAATCCTCCGGTATCATATTCAATAAAGCTATTTCAGGAGTTAGGACCAAATTTAAGTTCATAATATCTGAAATTATCTTTTGTATCTTTTTCCACAACGCCACCACATATGATAGAATGTCCCCACGTTTCTTTTACATTTCCAACACATTTTAGACATTGATGGGTGACATTCACTTATCCTATCTGGATACCAATACCATCGGTGATAAACCTTATAGATATTTTCTTTATAATTGGTCGCTCTCATATATTTCAATGTTTTCCATGTATTTGCCCGTTGGTCTATCATATGTCCTATATCTTTCATCCATGCTATCATCCTTGAGCTAACCCTTTCATCTTGTAAATATTCTTGTAGTAGAAATCTATATACTTTCTGAATAATTTAATCGCTTGTTGATAACCAGATCTTATCTAATTGTGTTTTTATTTCTTGAAATCCTACTATCATATCTTTAGCATATCTAGATTTAAATTGCATTACTTCCCACCAAGTTAATTTTATTTTATATAGTTTTAATAGAATGTCTTCTGTTTAAGTTGTTATTCTCATCCAACAATGTTTGATAACTTTCTCTATCGCATGATTTTATAAGCGATGGTTTTATATATGCTTCTAAGGGCGATACCCATTTTGGAGTCTTCCTATAATATTTTTCTTTAATATCATTCCATGTCCATAATAGTGCTCCTCTTATCATGTGTTGTCTGAAATTTGAATGTATCTTATCTTTCCCGTACCAAATATAGGCATGCCAGCCCATACTCAGGTCAACATTCTAGTGTTATCTAAGGTTATCCATTCTTTTATCCAGCCTAATGCAGATGCTTGGTAGTATAGCTTCCAAATCGGTAATCGAAATCCTCTTCTCTTTTCTCTCTTGAAGTTCTTGGGTGCCAAATACATTTTTTTTATCTCTTTATCCATCTCTATGAAGAATTTAGAATTTTTTAGTATAGGTATGTTCTGGGTTAAGAACAAGAACTTTGGCAGTATCATCATTTTTATAGTGGCTATTCTACCCATTAAGGATAGCTGTAAATCTTTCCATCGTGATATGTTTATCCCATTCTTCAAAGAAGCTCAGAGAGACTCACTGTGCCTTTAACAAGGTCAAAATATCAGCTGGTTCAGTTCTCCCAACATGGGGGAAAATCTTTACTTGCTGAATTTTTTGTCCATCATACACCTGTCAGTTAGGATATTCAAGATGTGGAAGTTACATAGTGATGCTGTTGAAGATAGCCTTCACAATGGTTTCCTGGGTAACAAAGCTATTTTAACTTAGCCAGCCCCTGCTTTTGGTAAACTGGGGAGCCAAACCAAAGAAACTGGTCCACAATGACAGAGTCTCAGAAGTGTAATTTCTTCCCTCAAGAGCCATATTATGTTCCTGGGTAAGTCATTACATTCCGCTATATTTTCAGGTGCCAAAGAAATGTATTATAACAAAGAAACATTGAACACTCAAATTAAACTACAGCATTTTTTCCAGTGTGGCTAAAATAAACTGGGAAATTATTTATGTGCCTTTTACATCCTAGTGTAATTTTGGTAGCTGAGTAAATCCCCCAGGTACAGTTGCAGTATGCCATAGCTAGCAGCCAAAGCTGATGAAAAGTGCTGCATGCCATGGAGACCTGAGCCTCCAACAGTAAGCCAGGATCCAGCTACCCATATCAATACCAGGTGTGTATGATTGGGTTTTAACAGTAATATCAGAGATATTTTCCTCCTAAAAAATTAATTGGAACAGGAACATTTCCAGGTAAGAATATCACAAATAGACATAAACATAAACATATATACAATGCACCAGAATTCATGTTCCTTTTCTGAAAGACAATAAATATCAGTGTAAATTCTCCCTCATATCTGTTATTTCATTTCAAGGTATGCAGGGTTTTACCCTCAGATCCGCTATCAAGTTGGGCAGACGTATGGCAGAACCACCTCCCAACTATTGACGGACCCTGAGATCCAAAAAAGTCCTTACTCTGTGCTGGCACCACTGACCAAGCCAAAGTTCATTGAGGATTTCAGCCAAAGGAGGATCCCTGCACATGAGATGATGGATCAGTACCAAAGTTACATCCCTAGATACACAGGTGAAGGTGGACCATTAGTAAAACTGTGGTGTTGGGGGGTTAGTGTTTGGGGGGGTATGTCAGAACCACCCTCTGGGGTTGGCATTATGGGGAAGAGGGCCTACCACCAACCAGAGATGCTTGGCCCATCCAATCCTACTAGAAAAGGAAGATCACCCAGAGACCCCTGCAATGTGCCTGAAGGGAGCAGATCACATCTGGTTCATGCTCATTTTAGCTTTTTCTAAATCATAGACAGGCCTTAAAAGAGTGTAAACGGGTCACATTCTGCTCTCTCCTCTTTAACCAGTTTAGACAAATGAATAGAGAAGGATATGTCCATCAATGACTATCAGCCAGGATAGCTAAATGAAACTTCCATGTCAGAGGCAATATAATTCTGAAGGGCAGTTGCTAGAGGGATATGCCAAAGGAGCAATGGAGAGATAAGAGATGCAATGGGAAGTCTCCTCTGAGGACGTGAATGATTCAATCACACCCAATGAAGAATTACCCACACTCAAAGGATGCTGCTTGCATGAGTTACTGATTGGATCTGGCCACTTTTCAGAGATGCATCAGGCAACCTCCTTTGTGAATGGCTGCTCTGAGACTGTTTAATTAATGTATTCATTGCTGCATGCTGGTGAACCTGGGGAATTACTGGTTTAGCTAGATAGACTGGATTGTTTTGAAATGAAAACTCTGATTATTACAAGCCAAGAAGCTACATAAAATTGTCATGTTCTGCCAGCCCCTCTCCTAGTTTCTGATGAGGCCCGGCTCACACAAAGCTGAAATTATTTTGTTTGTTTGTTTTTCAGGCGCTGTTCCTTATCAAGGTCACTCTCCTCTTCCGTTCACAGAACCCAGGCCCCCTGTACCAAGGGCTGGCCCTCCACCTGCTCCCCAGTCATGGCCCAATGCCAATTTGACACAGCTAGTTGAACAGAGAAAATACTCTCCGTGCCATCCTGGCATCAGATTGTCCTGTGGACCAGGATGGAGGCAATTTGCAGCCTCTGCTGGCACACAGTTGGTATCAGAACAGGGTGACCGGAAAATGATTTGCCACCCCGATATTCCACTGGTGTGCGGGCAAGAGGAGACACAGGGGCCCTGCAACACAGACATTGCTTTAACATGTGGGCAGGGCTGGAGGAGCGCTCCTTTTCTCACTGGAACTGATCAGGTACGTGTGGTGGCTCATCTGACAGTCAGAGCCTCTCTTTACACAGGATTGAGCCAGCTCTGTGTTTTTTACAATTTCAAAATATAATTCTGTCCTATAAAAGACACTTCCCCCTTTTACAGGACTACATATGCACATATTCAGTATGAGTAAAAGTGTTTCTTGTTTGTCTGCCTTAACTCATCCAAAAATAATTCATTCTTTTTAATATCCCTTCATCCAGGGCTATTTTTAGGCAGGAATTCAGGAACAGAGTTCCGGCTGGCTACGCCCACTACAGCCCAAACCTCTGCATGCGTAGCTACAGAGGGAAGGCCTGGAGAGTGACTCTCCCCCAGCGACTCCAAGGCGGGCGGGCCAGGGGGGCCCCTGGAAGGATCAGGGAGGCATTTAAGTGCCTCCCTGTGCCTCCCCTGGCCTGCCCAAGGGCCGGCTTGTCCGGGCAAGCCAAGGGAAGGCATGGGGGTGTGGCCTAATAGGCTAATTAGTTTCTGCTATTGGGTGTAGCCTATTATGCTAATGAGTTCCTGCTGGGCTTTTTCTACAAAAAAGTCCTGTATTTAACAATTTTGTTATTTCTCATGTCTTCAGGATGTAGCAAGGGCAGCCAGTGCTTTGATAAAATGAGAGGTTTGCCAGCAGAGTCACATTGGCTACCTAGATCTTTCTTTAGCCAGGCTGTGGACAGAAGCCTGCCACGCCCTGTCTAACCGGGGATTCCCAATATGGGCGCCTCCTAAGGGTTTTTGGAAAGTGGGTGGAGCCAGATGGAGCTTTTCTTCAGCAGGGCTTCTGACTGACCATGCAGGTTTTTTAGAAGTTGCTTTAGCAGCAGCTGCTGCCACCACAACAGAAGGATCTTCACTGCATGATGGACAGTAATTTCTCTATGCAAGGAAATATTTTAAAACCATAGTTCATTTGAAAAGTCATCCTGTTAAACCCCAGCTTCTGCCTGAAATGTTGAAGAGTTACTATTTGACTTACACATGACCTCACTCTGTGCCATTTTGTGGTTGGCTCCAACTCTTGTAGAAGCCATTTTGTGGTTGGCTCCGCCCCCTCCGGCAGGCATTTTGCAGTTGTGCCCACCACCCTGTCAGATGACAAAGGTACACGTGGGCTGAAAAAAGGTTGGGGACCCCTGGTCAAACCAGTTTTATTCCACCCTTTCTCCAAGGAGCTCAGGGCACCCTACTTACCCATTTAATCTTCACAACAATCCTTTGAGGTAGGCTGGACTGAGAGTGACTGGTCCAAGGTGATTCAGTGGGATTTTGAACCAGGATCCCCCTCAGTCCTAGTCTGCTACACCACCTTGTCTTTCCAAGGTGATGACTGCAGCTCACCCCCAAATGACTTATGTTGTGCAACTCCCAGCCCCAAACAGAATTGCCTTTAACTTCTTCCCTCTGCCTTTCAGCCAACCAGGATTGAAGCAGTGCCTCTCCCACGGGCAACGGAGACAGTGGATGTGAGCCGATTTGGACGGACCCCCAAGCTAGATGTGCCCAACCTCATCCAGCGTAAAGCCATCTCAGGTAGGTGGGCAGAGAGAGACAGAGGAGCCCTTGAAGGAAATTAGCCTAGTCTTGGGGCCCTGCTTCTTTCAGCCACATCCCAGTTAAGGAACCAGGGTGGTTATTGGTCATTGTATCAGACTATGTCCTGGGAGACCTGGGTTCAAACCTCCGCTCTGCCATGGAGCTGGCTGGGTGACCTCAGAGCAGCCTAGCCTTCCTCACAGGGTTGCTGCAAGGGCAAAACGAGGAAAGGAGAACTTCATACATTGCTCTGAGCTCTATGACCCTGACCTGGATAGCCCAGACTAGCCCGAGCTTGTCAGATCTAGGAAGCTAAGCAGGGTTGGCCCTGGCAAGTATTTAGAGGGGGGACCTCCAAGGAATGCCAGGGTTGTGACACGGAGGCCAGCAACGGCAAGCCACCACTGAAGGTCTCTTGCCTTGAAACCACCACGGGGTCGTCAGAAGTCAGCTGTGACTTGACGGTACTTTCCACCACCACCACCACCGAGCTCCATGGAGGAAAGGTGGAATAAAAATGAATGACTGGATAGATTAAAAGGGCATTCTTTCACACTCTGGTGTGATTACAAGACAGAACCCAAGACAGGGTTACACCAATAGGGGCTGTCTCAGTTCTCAGCGACTCCCATTGAGTACTGTGGGGGGGAGCGTTGCTTTTGTTGAGGCACTGACCTCAGTGATGGATGGGAGCAAGCGGAGTGGGTTGGAGAAGTAGCAACTAAGAGGAGGGGAAAGGCTTGACACGATCCAACCCTCCCCTTCCCATAAAACAGAATGGTTGTCTAGTTAATGGAATGATCACTGCAGCTTTTGAGCGTGTGCAGAATGCCATATCCTGTCTGCTGAGCAAGTGCCGCCATACCCTTAGAATTAAGGAACGGCACTGTCTTGAAGGACAGATGGCAGCACGGCCACCTAGGCCGGAGCCCCTGCACCTACCTCTCTCTGAAGAACCTGAGAGCAGGACAGCAGCTACCTCATCCATTTCATGCATGCCGCACCAGTCTCGATCCTCTTGGGCTGCTCCTTCACCTAAAAAGAGGCCCTGCCTCTCAAGCAATCAGGCCCTCAAGTCACCACGGCCCACTTCACAAGCTAACTGTAGAACCTGGAAGGATTCTCCTCAGAACTTGGTTGTGATCTCGTGCATCCGGATCATAGATCTGGCTTTATCTCTGTTGTTAATGCAAGAGTTTCAGACCTCTGGAACAGACTCCTGATCATGCAGGAGGTGAGGCAAAGTCACGGAGGCTAGAAAACCATCAGAGGAAATAATTAGAGATCCTCAGGTCATTTGTGAAACTTTAAGGCTACGCCATAATTGGTCCCAAGGCTTCCCTTTCCTTCTGAATTAAACATAGGAGCACATCTCCTAAATATTGCTCACTCTTTATCCCCAGTGGAGCCCACCCACTATGCATCTGCATGAGTCACTGTTCTGGGAGAGTCTCCTGTCAAAGCACACCCAGACAGAGCATCATGTAGGGATGCAGCAGGGAACCTCCTCTCAGGATGGAATATTCTGCTACATCAAGCACACTTGAACAACCTATTTATACCCAAGAACACAGCAAAATCATCCACCCCAAATTAAGCCCAAATGGAGCAGTGACTTATGAACAGATGGTAGATGTTCTGTGTAGAGGTAAATTTTGTTACATGTCTCCACCCAACAAAAGTCAATTCGTGGGAAGCCAGGCTAGAGTAACAAACCACACAGAGATGCAGCAGGCGTCTTACTCCTTGGATGGTACGCAGAGCCTTTTATTATTCCAGTCATTAGCAGTTGGGCTGTAATAATGCTAGTCTCTGTGCCACAGGAAGTCTCACTTCTGCACCACATGCTATTGAAGTCAGGTTCTCAGGCCAGTCAAACTTGGCTGTAGTCGCAGGTCTAGTTGCATGCTGGATTTCAGCGCCCCCAGCCAAATGGATAGCCCTCAGGCCCGCTAGCTCAGTTCACGACTTTTGCCCAATTACTTTTGGAGCCGAGTCCTCTTGATTCTGCCTATGATGAGCCTTTGCACCTAAAGCTCTCTCTCTCCTCCCCAGGGTATACTGGCTTCATCCCCCGCTTCACCTGGGTTATGGGAGTCAACTACCTGAAAGGAGTCAAAGATGCTATGAATGAATTTGACTGCAATCAGGTAAAGCGGATCGCAAGGAGTAGGTGGAGTTGGGGTGGCTGCTGACAATTATTTTGTAGCGGAGGGTGGGTTACAGAAAGACCTAGTTTTATATCCCCCCCCCAGAAAACCCTGCAATTGGCCAGAACGAGTCACCTCAAGAGGGTGGTTTGAGGGGGTTCCTCCCTGCAGCCCTCACCCCATAGCTGGACTTCTAGCTTGAAAGCAACCGGCTGAACCAGCCCTCCGTTTCTGCTTTTCCTCAGAGGGAGGCTCGCGGGAAAAGGCTCATCTGGTTGAAAAGGAGTCCATAAAGGCAGTCAATAAATCAAGAACAAACCACTCTTAATTGGACAGGGGTTGGCTCTGCAATCCCAGGCTGGACCTTCTGGCTGTGGCTGTTTTTAAAAGCTCTCTTGTCTGTATTAAAAGATGATGCCGGTTTTTTTAAGGCTTCAGTTCTTGCAAATCCTTGGAACTTGATTACTGTTACCCCATGACTCTTCACTGGGTATTTTAAACTTTGGATTTTCTGGTACTCATTTTAGCCTTGGCTTGCAAAAAGTTTTAAGACTGCTTTTTACGCTGTTAGAACAAAGCCGCCCTTGTCTCTTATCTGTGATTTATTGTTCAGTGCAATTTTATTTTGGAAACTAACTCCAACACCCTCTGGAGCTTATGCTATCTAAATATAGTAAGGCAAGCTGCAAAGAAAACGCAATGACAGATTGGCAGACTTAAGAGGGGTTGCTGCCTTTGCTTGCTGAGAAGCAGAGAAGCCACTGTGATTAACCAATGGACCGGGCTTAGCATCAGGCAGTCCATCCCTGCAGTCACATAGCGAGACCATGAAAAGTCAGTTCAGGGGTTGCAAATCTTCTTTCACCTTTAGGACAGCTGGAAACAGGAAGTACCGGCCCTCCCCAACCCTGCCAATTTACTCTGGCACATTGGTAGAATCTCCCCAGGCATTGGAAGCTTGGGGCACCCCCTCCAATCTTTTGCACGCTAGAACTGTATTGGTAGCACTAGCAGATGATCAGTCTCCCCTAAACTCAGCTTTAGTATGGAAGAGTAAAAAATTTTGGCAGTCAGGGGAGACCCCCACACCTTGAGTTTCTGCTGTTCTGGAGGCCTCCTGAATGAAGCAGCAACTCATACAGAATTTGTGTTAGGAGCAATTGTGGCTCTTTCGATGACATGAGGTATAGAATGCCTTTTCCCTTTGCATTGGATGCTAGAGAGCAATAAAACATGCAGAGATGCAGTAGGCAGCTAGACTTTTCCCTTTTCAGAGAACTTTAATGCGCTCTTCCACTGTGGAGGGAATGGCCACCTTCACCACTAACAACCAGTTAGAATAAAGGCCAGACTGGAGATGCCATCACAAATACCATCTTAACATTTTATGCAGACTCGAAACTAATTAAGGCAGTGTTAACTGTTTGTGTGTTATTTTATGCAGACTCGAAACTGGTTAAGGCAGTGTTAACTGTTTGTGTGTTATGACAGCCATGGAGGAAATGACTGGTTGCTTAGGTCTTGGGCCTAGGAATCTGAGGAGCTGCAGTAAACTTGCAGCCTTCATTACAGGAAATCGTGCTATCAACATAAACTTGCATTGGGTTTCCAGAGCTCCTTAAGGATTAGGACCTCCATATATCCTCTGCAGGAACTCCAGAGCAGGATTTCACCCTCTCATTTCTGAAACTGTTAATGCACCATTTGCTTAGAGTTGTGTAATGTGCTCCAGCCCAAGATAATATATTCTTACTGCTGTCGATGCTAATTAATCTCAGCAGTACCAAATCTAAGACCAAGTACTAACAAGATTTACTGGAGGACTGCTGGGATACAATCCCAGTCAAGCTACCATTCTCCACATAAGGTTGATAGAAACGGGGCCAAGACTTGACCCCGAGCATTCCATTTCTAATCTAGGACTACATGAAAAGGCAATACACCTCCAAATACCTGCTGCTGGCGGCAACAAGAGTAGGCCTTTATGCCCTGCTTGTTGGCTTTTCCAGGGCAGCTAAGCTGACCATTGTAGGGGGAAGATGCTGGATGGATCAAATCCTAGACAAGCCTGGTCCAGCAGGTATCTCATTCTTCAGCTACCTTGGAGGAATTGACTTAATTGGCTATCTGAACACACTCAATGCCAGTGTTGACAAGCAAGAACACCAGCCAACCTTACCAGATCTGGGTAGATAAAAGCGAATAGATTGGAAACCACAAAAACAGAATGCCCATCTAGGAGCAACCATGTTTGTCACTGAACAATGGAGTTCAGTGGAACTTGGGAAGACTTTCCTACACACCCTTATGCAATTTATTTAAGGTGTTGCACTCTTGTGGTCAGAGGCCAAACCCAGCAGTCCCCACATACCAAGGCAAAAAAGTTGCCACCTTTTGCCATCCAATCTCTCATTTGTCCTTTCACAGGAAAAGATGAGAAGCCCGCTGTACAGCTTTGGCAAGCGATTTCCCTGCACCTACTGGCCCAATACCAAGATTTACAACAGCCGAGGCCTGATTCCATTCTACACTGGGTTTGTGCCAAGTAAGTCAGCAACCAACACACCCAGCCAAGTCATAAAAGCCCAACCCACTTCTGAAGACAGAACATTATTCCAATAATCTCTCCCCCAATCACCCCTTTTGAAAAGATGTTGCCCTCTGGCTAAAGAAAGCAGATGGAAAAGCTAGGCTCAGTCACTCATCCCAGAATCAACAGCTAAGCTGGTACAACTTTCCCCCAAAGGTATCAGTCCAGACTCATTCCTGCCCCAGGCCCATACCCGCAGGTACCTTGAAAATGTACAGAAAGTCAACTTTCTATCATCTTTGGAGGTCTACTTCATTTCCTTTTGCAACAAAAAGGCCAACCTATCTATAATTCTAGAGGGGTAATAATGGCCACTTTTAAATATGGTTTCATTCCAACATAAACTTGTATGATACAGAGCCCACTATTTGGGTGCTGGCAGCTGAACAAATGGGCTCTCTAGGCCTTGAAGCTGAAATTAAACAGTTCACCTTTAAGGCACTACATATGTAGACACACCCACCAGCTATGTGGCACCTTAAGGCTTAAAAGTAATACATACTATTGCAGGAATGGGTTGCCTTCAAGATTGCCTCCTCCTGCTGTAGTTCACCTTGTTCTTGTCAGCAAGATTTGACAACCAAAAGCTTTTAATAGGTAGTCTCTGGCCACATTAAGGCACCTCAAGGACTGTCAATGGCTCGTTTTTAGATCCTTTACTGCTTTGAAAAGGACATCACAGCACAACATTGGCATTTCTGTGGTGCCTGTTCCTGAGAAAGGCAGCACCATCTATGAAGCAGATACAAGGGTTCTGTTCAGCAGCTCCCTATTAGCAAAAAAACCTCCCCTTAGGATCCAGCTCCAGGTTGTGGCAAACAATAAACTTTCCTCTTATTATTATTATTCAATTTCTACCCCGCCCACCCACTCAGCAGTAAGGCACCAGGTGTTCTACAGGAACCCAAAGACCTACATGAAATGCTGATGAAGGACTCTGCATTTGTTACATGCTCCCATTCCTTCTTGGGTAAGATTTAGATGAAACAAGCACACAGATGTCTGTTTGCAGTAAGCGCACGGGGGTGGGGGTGGAAATTGGAAGTTCTCTGGATACCCAGAGACACCCCCCTCCATTAGTTGTGAGGATCAACTTTATTGGATCTTTGCTTAAAAACAGTTAACAATCTGCTCCCAGCTCACTTTCCTTCTGCACAAGTCACTATTCTGGATTGAAAGGAGCAAAGCCCAGAACAATGACTCATGCAGAAGACAGCCTCCTCTGAAGGTGTCCTTCTGCTGCATCGGAATTTGGTTATCAAACTGCAACTAATGCAGTGCTGCAGAAGTAACTACTCCCACATAGACACGGGCAAATCTGATCACACAGGGATCAGTGGATAGCCTGCTCTTAAGCCCCAGAGGGACACAGTGACCTTTATTTTCAACGGCATCGTAGTGCGCTACATCCTCACATCCAAATTGCTTAGCTGAGGCAATGACACCACTAAAAAAACCAACTAGACACACCTTTGAAGCCTGTCCTGTCACCACACATTGAGTGAAAACAAGTCTGAGCAGAGACAGCTGACTCAAGTATGTCATTTTCCCAGCCATCAGGCACAACTATGCTTTAACCTTTGGAAACAGCACCCGGAAAGCTTATTACGATGAACTACTGCGGAGACAACAAGCAGCGTGAAAAAGCTTTTAATGTCTGTACAGCATCAGACAGATGACATCAGGAAGAAAGCTGGAAGAGCAGAACAAAAAAACCAAGAACAAGGTTGGAATGAATAAAGTCCATACAAGTTTTGAACAAAATTTACAGGTGTTAACAGCCAAGGTTTTAAGCTGCCTCCTCCTCTGCTTCTTCTTCAAACTCGCCCTCCTCCTCAGCTGTAGCATCCTGGTATTGTTGGTACTCAGACACCAGGTCATTCATGTTGCTTTCAGCCTCTGTAAACTCCATCTCATCCATGCCTTCCCCAGTGTACCAGTGTAAGAAGGCCTTTCGGCGGAACATAGCTGTAAACTGCTCTGAGATGCGCTTGAACAGCTCCTGGATGGCAGTGCTATTGCCAATGAAGGTGGCAGACATTTTCAGGCCCCGGGGAGGGATGTCACAGACAGCGGTTTTCACATTATTAGGGATCCACTCCACGAAATAGCTGCTGTTCTTGTTCTGCACATTCAACATCTGCTCATCCACCTCTTTCATGGACATGCGCCCCCTGAAAACAGCAGCTACTGTGAGATAGCGCCCGTGACGGGGGTCACAGGCTGCCATCATATTCTTGGCATCAAACATTTGTTGTGTGAGCTCTGGCACAGTCAAGGCACGGTACTGTTGGCTCCCACGGCTGGTGAGTGGGGCAAAGCCAGGCATGAAGAAATGCAGCCGGGGAAAGGGGACCATGTTGACAGCCAGTTTGCGCAGGTCAGCATTCAGCTGCCCTGGGAAACGCAGGCAAGTGGTCACCCCACTCATGGTGGCAGACACCAAGTGGTTCAGGTCACCATAGGTGGGAGTTGTCAGCTTGAGAGTTCTGAAGCAGATATCGTAGAGGGCTTCATTGTCAATGCAGTAGGTCTCGTCTGTGTTCTCTACCAGCTGGTGCACCGAAAGGGTGGCATTGTAGGGCTCAACCACAGTGTCCGACACTTTGGGGGAGGGGACCACACTGAAAGTGTTCATAATTCGGTCTGGATACTCTTCACGGATCTTGCTGATTAAGAGGGTACCCATGCCGGAACCAGTGCCACCCCCAAGGGAATGTGTGAGCTGGAAACCCTGGAGACAGTCACAGCTTTCTGCTTCCTTCCTCACAACATCTAACACTGAGTCAACCAGCTCGGCGCCTTCTGTGTAGTGGCCCTTGGCCCAGTTGTTGCCTGCTCCACTCTGACCTGTAAAACAAAAGCCCACTTGTTAATAGTCTGAGCTGTTGTTCTTTTAAAAAACATGTTAATAGATAGTCTGAGCTGTTGTTCTTTTAAAAAATGGAAATTAATGCAGATTATCTTTCCTCTGGGCCTGTCTGCCAGCAAGAGTCACCTTGTTTATCCACATGGTAACAGACTCACAGTTTCTTGGATACATACTGTCCATAAGCTCAGGGCTGGGTTTGGCAGTAGTTTTGTTCCAAACTGCACAAATGATCTCAGCCCCACCAGAGTACATATTAGCATGTCTGAGATCACCAGGCTCCCGGTTCACACCCTTGAATTCCTCATACAAATCAAGATCCTGGTAAGGCTCAAACATGTAAGAATATCGAAGCCAACCCTCATTTCCAAGATGAACACGCCCTCTGGCACAAATCTTATGCAAGCTTTAAAACATATCCCCTGGCAATTCTGCAGATTTACAGTACAGGGATTTTAGTGCATGTCATTTTCACAAGTATGACAATAATGCAGAGTCCATGAAGATGGTTTTTCCAGCCCAGTTCTTAAAAAATGTTTCATTGCCATCAAGATCAGGTGCATGCATTATATAAAAAACGTTTTCTGCACTCGGTTCTACACAATAGAATCGAGAAAGCTAGAAAGTTGGCAATTGTATCAAGAAATTTGTAAAACACCAAATAATTGTTTTAACATACTTCAAGATGTCATATAACCCCCCAATTTATATTTGCTCTCCCCACATCACTAAGATTGGGCAAACAGGTTTAAGGATTCGTGTTTCAGTTGTTTTCGGCCACCACAGCAAGACCATATGCTACCCACCAAAGACAAAGTTATCTGGGCGGAAGATCTGCCCAAAAGGGCCAGAGCGCACCGAATCCATGGTCCCAGGCTCCAGATCCACCAGCACAGCCCGAGGGACATACTTGCCGCCTGTGGAAGAAAGACAGCAATGTTAAGCAGAGAAGCTGATTAAAAAAAACCCCATTTCTAAATATGAAAGCACAGAGGTGTGCTTGTGCCACTCACTAACCTGCAAGGGCCGTTCCAAACCAGCAGGGGGGCACCCTTGGACTTTTACTGCTAAAGACATTTGGCATAAGCTACAATCCCCAGAAATCAATGGCTACTGCATAACAAGTTCTTACTATGTTATCTTTCTAATGCCCCAGAACACATTCTTATTCCTCAATATGAAGCATGCTCAAAAACGTTCACAACCACCACCACCACGCCAAAGAACAAGTCACAGTTCCTTCCAGAAGCCATTCAAGGTTTTTGAGTTTCATGAGGCTAGGCACAGAACAGAGTCCAATGAGCTGAAGGGCTGATTCCTCCTGGCTGGCACCCGTCCCACTCACCACCTCTGGATTACCTCATCAACTGACAAGTCCAACTGACATTAACTTCACAACTCCTTTTTCTATCCTTCCTACACCATTCCCTATCTGGCAACTTATTTGCTGGAGTAAACACTTCATTCCGTCTAAAGCCCCCAGAACCACATTCATACTGTTACTTATCAATATTAATGCTATACAGCACTTAATAAAACATAAGGACTACTTTACTTTTCAAGAACCTTCACGCGCGGTTAGACATACTCTGGGCCAACAGATCACACACTCAAGAGTGTCTACCTCAAATAACGGTGTGGGAGAAACAAAAAACGTTCATCCAAATATAACAAGGCAAAGCCGACCTCTTTATATAAGACCTTGATGAGAATTAAAGCGGTGGGAGAAAAGGTATTCCACTAATGCCCAGACAGGCTTTTAAATAATTACATCATGTTTTCCAGGCAGTCAACGCCGTGGGGGGGAGGAGGAGAGACACTTATGAAGTTCGTCTGAAATGATTAGGCCAGACCTGCTTTAGAGAACGCTTCAGCAGCAAAATAGGCTAAAAACACGAACAGTCATTCACTACTTTCCACATATACCAGGAATTTATGTCTACAGAAGGCGAAAGAGACTAGAAAACAGGTGCTGAAGTTCAACTAAAAAGATCGCGGTCTCGTTAGTATCCATAACAAAATAAGGACCGGGGGGGGGGGGCACTCCACTTATGGAGACCATCGGGTAAGCCGAAACCGAATTCTAGCGCCCCGATGAAAAGCACAAGCAAACCCCTCTCCGCGCGCGCGCGCGCGCCCCCCCCGCAAGGTCCTCACCAGTAGCCTCGTTGTAATACACGTTGATACGCTCGAGCTGCAGATCGCTGTCACCGTGATAAGTGCCGGTGGGGTCGATGCCATGCTCATCTGAGATCACCTCCCAGAACTAAGACGCAACGACAGAAAAATTAACACACGGGAAACCCAAATTAAAACTAACAGGGCCTCAATCGAGGCCTCTGATTCCCCAGCCCGGCCACCTCCTCCGCAGCCCAAGCCGCACCTTAGCGCCGATCTGATTGCCACATTGGCCAGCTTGCAAATGCACGATCTCCCTCATGATGGCGGATGTCCTAAACTGCTTCCTCTGATCTCGTTGGCGGCGCGGAGAATACTAACTGCGTCAAGGTAACGGACGCAACTTTATATATTGAGACGCAAGAAAGTAGGCGGGCTTTAGTGGCTTGCGCGCGCGCCTGCAACCTCGCTCCACCTCTACTTCTGTGTGTCTATTGGACGGTAGCAACCAGACAACGACGACGATTGGGTAAATGCGCTGCCAATCTTAAATGATATTAAAACGAACACTTTTGGCTCGAGCGCGTTCTCCCCCCCTTCTCTTTCATTGGTCCGTTGCAACGGTCGACTCGAGAGTCGGATCCTTCCTCCTCCCCGCCTATTGGCCCGTTGCAACGCCCTCCCTTTCTACTAGCGCAGTGTTTCAACGGTTTTTCCCTGTTGGATTATTTGAATTATTGATAGCGACTGTTGATTGGCTCCTTCCATAGTGAAGCGGGAGGAAGGAGGGTTAGCGCGAGAAGAGTATCTTAGTAACGGTCGCATTAAAAACAGGCGCGAAAGCGCGCGCGCCGTTGTGCTCCGCTAGTAACTTATCGAGCTTATTCGTGATGCTTACTACGCTATTTCTGGAGGTTACAGGGTATTGAGCCTTTACGTTGTTGGTGTAATGGCTCGATACCTTACAGGCGGTTGCGGGGACGCGTAACCAAGGCTTCTAATACCAATGGGATCTAGTACCACAGGAATCTCCAAGGAGGCCTGCTACAAAAACTAGCCAGGGTCCCAAAACACACTCCACGCAGCCATGGCAACTGTCTTAACACTTCTCTCTCATAACAACAGTATCATTCACTGCCACAAATGTGGCCTAGAAACATTTGTAAATACATACACGTCAGATTGCTGCGCAAAGAAAATAGGCAACTGATTTAGCAAGCATTAGACAACATAAAAAGAAATACAACACAGGTAGGATGGAGATAGCAGTAGCTTCCTCAACCTCACTTTCCAAAACAATTTTAAAGACTAAATTCCACCATCTATTCCCCCTCTCCAGCACTTCGTATTTCCCCATTTGGGTGATGTTAGGTCACTCAAGGGCTCTTAGCTTGATCTACCTCCCAGGGTTGTTGTGAAGATAAAAAGGAACAAGAATTGTATAAATCACTTTATTCTCATTGGAGAGTAAGGTAGGGTATAAATTAAGTAAATACATAAAGGGTCTTGGGAGCTTAAAGACTATTCCGGTGCATCTCTGCAAGAGTGGGGGGGGGGGAAGCAAGGCTGCTCTTAACCCTTACCAATCTGTCAGTACCCAAGCCCAGGTCTCTTCCCTCTTTCAAAATCTGGCTGAAACTATGCAAACTGAAATAATTTTACTGCAGTTTACACAACTGAGAATGCAATGGATACAGAATTTTAGTTTTTTTCATGGTATACTAAGCTTCTGAACAGCCACATTACCATCATCAATCCATAAGAACATAACAGAAGCTATGCTGGATCAGACCAGTGGCCCATCCAGTCCAACACTCTGTGTCACACAGCAACCAAAACCCAGGGGCCATCAGGAGGTCCACCAGTAGGGCCAGAACTCCAGAAGCTCTCCCACTATTGCCCCCCCCCACAAAATAATCTACTTTCATTGCCCCCCCCCACACAAAATAATCTACTTTCAATCCACTTCCAATGCACTTTCCAACTGGATTTCGCCAGTTCACACAAGTAAAATCCAGTTGGAAAATGCACTGAAAGTGGATTATTTAATGTGTGTGAACGCAGCCTAAGAATACAGATCACTGCCCCAGACATAGTGTCCCATCTATTACCTTGTGGCTGTTACTGTTGGACCTGTGTCTATATGGAAGTCACTGATGAACCTCTGTTCCATATGTCTATCCAATCCTCTCTTGAAGCGATCTATGCTTGTAGCCACCACTACTTCCTGCAGCAGTGAATTCCGTGTGTTAATTACTCTTTGGGTGAAGAAGTACTTCCTTTTATCTGTTCTAAGCGTACTGCTCATTAATTTCATTGAGTGCCCACAAATTCTTGTATTGTGAGAAAAATACTTCTTTTTCTACCCCATGCATAACTTCGTAAACCTGTTTCATGTCACCCCTCAATTGTTTCTCCAAGCTAAAAAGCCCTAACCCTTTTAGCCTTTCTTTACAGGGAAGGTGTTCCATCTCCTTAATTTTCGACATTTTTTCCAGTGCTATCTTTTTTGAGCTGTGGGGACCAGAACTGTACACAGTATTCCAAATGAGGCCACACCATAGATTTATAGAGGGGCTGTTGTATACTGATATAATTACATCAGTGCTAGCGAGGCCATACGGTCAAGCTCACCTTCGGGTGCTAGAACAATAGAGGAATCGGATCCTAGGGAAGACCAATTGGAGTGCCCGGATTCTAGAGTAGACCTATAATGGACTCCTCCACTGTAATAGCCTATCACTGGTGTTGGGGTGTGGGGTACTGCAGGGATATAAGCGGGGCTCGGACCTCGCTAGTTTGTCTTTCGTTTTGCTTGCTTAAAATAAACATGAACTGATCACTACTCAGTGCCTCCGAACTCAGTGCTTTACAGGGGCATTATGATACTGGCTTGTTTTCAATCCCCTTCCCAATAATCCGCAGCATAGCATTTGCCTTTTTAACTGCTGAGTTGACATCTTCAGTGAGTTATCTACCACAACTCCAAGGTCTCTTTCCTGGTCAGTTACCACCAGTTCACACTCCATCAAGGTATATTTATGGTTAGAAATTTTTGCTCCAGCGTGCATTGCTTTGCACTTGCCCAAGCTGAACCTCATTTGCCGTGTTGACGCCCGCTCGCCTAGCCTCGCATTTGCCGTGTTGACGCCCGCTCGCCTAGCCTCGACAGATCGAGCTCCTCACAGTCCTCCTTGATTCTCACTGCCCTGAAAAAGTGTCATTGGCAAATTTAGCCACTTCGCTGCTTACTCCCAACTCCAAATCATTACTGAACAAGTTAAAAAGAACCGGACCTAGTACCGAGCCCTGCAGTACCCACCAGGTATTCTGATGACAATCATTGCTTTCTCCACGAAAGAGCATCATAAACGTGTGTTTATAACACTAGAGCCGCCTTCACCCCATTCCCTAAATCAGAACCTCTCTAGAAAGCCAGAACCTTGTTACCTATAACATCTTTTCCAGCTGTAGCTGTTTACTAACACAGGTCCTACCATACAGTATTGTTCCTCCACTAACACTGCAAATGGAAATAGATGCACATTCCTAACACCTGAATTGAATTCTCATGTCCCTTGTCTGAGCCCCCAGTCACCACCTATATATGTCAGAAAGCTCCATTCTAGATGCATATTAATTTCTTCCATTCAGTTAAAAGCCACATGCTGTGCTAATTGTTGTTAAAAGATACCATTAAGGCCAGTATGTTTTTTGAAGTGTATGTCAACAACTTTTATGTATTAGGATATTATTATGTTCTGGAGCTGTGGTGGCTCAAGTGGTTAAGACGCTGAACTGCAGGCTGTGGAAGGTCAGTAGTTCAGCAGTTCAAGCCCCGGGTGCCGCATGATGGAGTGAGCTCCCGTCTCTAGTTCCAGCTCCTGCTGACCTAGCAGTTCGAAAGCAAGAAATTGCAAGTAAATAGGTACCACTTTGGTGGGAAGGTAACAGCGTTCCGTGCGCCTTGGTGTTTATCATGCCGGCCACATGACCACGGAAACGTCTTTGGACAGCGCTGGCTCTTCGGCTTTGAAATGGAGATGAGCACCGCAACCCGAGAGTCGGATTTGACTGGCTTTCGAGCAAGGGAACCTTTACCTATATTATTATGTTAGCTGCTACAGAGTATAGCAGTTGCAAGGTGTGAAGTGCCAGACTGTGTGCTGCACGTGGCCTCAGTTTTCATGTACTAGCATTTACTGATCTGTGTACTAGAGACTAGATCCATCACTGTACCCAGCAATGTTCCCCTAGCTTTGCAGGGGAGATCCTGCAAAGGGAGCTGTATGCTGAAGGATGACAATGCATTCAAGTCACATTCAAGCTTAGCAATGTTTTTGGGCAGGTCCTGACAACAGGATGTCGAGTAACCAAGCAGCACAAATTTCACATCATCTAAATATATTTAGATATAGACTGGGTTAGTATAAGGACTGGCTTCACCCTCCAACTTGCATAGCAAAAGTTTTAAGCAGATGGTTACAGAACATGAGCTAAGACATAAGAAATCAATTATCTGCACAGGCACCATTTCAAATGTTGGTATGGAGAGAACAAAGATTTTGTGGGGGGTATGCAACTGAGCTGCGGTGCCTCAAGTGGTTAAGACACTGAACTGCAGGCTGTGGAAGGTCAGTAGTTCAGCAGTTCGAGACCCAAATTGCCACATGACGGAGTGAGCTCCCGTCTCTAGTTCCAGCTCCTGCCAACCTAGCAGTTCGAAAGCAAGAAATTGCAAGTAGATAAATAGGTACCACTTCAGTGGGAAGGTAATAGTGTTCCGTGTGCCTTGGTGTTTAGTCATGCCGGCCACATGACCATGGAAACGTCTTCAGACAGCGTTGGCTCTTCGGCTTTGAAACGGAGATGAGCACTGCAACCCTAGAGTCGGATTCGACTGGCTTTCAAGCAAGGGAACCTTTACTGTTACCTTTTTATGCAACTGAGCAAGTCCCAACCACTGCTTTCAATCAAGAGTGTTACTTTGCAATGACAGAAACATTGATGTTTCTGGCTTTTTTGTTGCTGTTGGCTGGTTTTTGTTTGTTTTTTTAAAACTAGTTAATTGTTGCCCTGACCTGGATAGCCCAGGCAAGCCCAATCTCGGAAGACCTTTGAAGCTAAGCAGGATCAACTCTGGCAAGTACTTGAATGGAAGACCTGGAAACACCAGAGGCAGGGGCAGGCTTTATTCAGTCACCTGACAGTAGGGGTGAGTCACCAGAGGTAGCCATGACTTCCAGGTGCACACACACTCACATACACACACACACATATTAAAGAAATAAAAAACCCTAAAACCTAATTAATTGTTATATTACTTGGAAATACACATATCATCTTAGGAAAAAAAACTCAAGGAAGTTTTCTTCTTCTTCTTTATGTGGATATCACTTTGAGTAGTCAGTTTGAGAGCCAGTTTGGTGTAGTGGTTGGTTGCAACCGTGGACTCTAATCTTGGAGAACAGGGTTTGATCCCCCACTCCTCCACATGCACCTGCTGTTGTGACCTTGGGCCAGTTACAAGTTATTTCAGAGCTGTTCTCTCACAAACAGTTCTCAAAAGAGGTCTCTCAGCCCCACCTACCTGAAATTGTAAGCTGCTCTGAGACTTCTTTTGGTAGTGAAGGGGAGGGTATAAATCCAATCTCTTCTTCTTCTCACATTTTTTTTTCATTTTAAAGAAGTGTATCTTATGTGGATTTATTGCAATCCTTTTATAATATGACAGTACTTATGATATTGTTTATTTCTTTTCCCTCCAAGTGCATTTAGGAAAATTAATGACAGGCATTTTGGAAAGTACAATTCCTAGAAGGCACGGGGGGGGGCACATGGGCTAAAGTTGTAAGAGCACTCTGTAAAAATAAATCTCATGGGAAGAGTGTGTGTGTGAAACTTTTGGGCCTAAATGGTTATCTGAAGCAGTAGGACTTTGCCTCAAAAAGTCTGTACATGTAGCCACAGCCACCCAAGAACTAGCACTGAGGGTACTTCCTCACTCAAGGACACTACAAAAAAAAGAACTATTTGTTGTCTGTAAGAAATATATAGCATCCATACAGGGCTTTCAAATGTTCAAAGAACACCTAATGTATACACTACCTTGCTGCAATCCTTAAAACAATTTTAAGGATAGTCAGTGTTATTATGTGTATCCCCTAAAACATTCCTCATAGTCCTTTTACAACATACAGAGATTATACACAAGACACACAGATGTTCCTTGAACACATATGCAGAGGGGATCCTGAAGACAAAGTCCGAAAGGCACCTGTTTAAAGAGAAAATACACTGAGCTTTAATGTGAAGGGGTTTCTTAAGCGAGACTCAGCTTGCTGGAGGTATTCCTTGTCGTATTGCTTGTGCAAGTGTTTCAGTAACAAATGTCTCGCAGCTTCACTGGTTGTCTCTGTGAGAATTCCACTTAATTAACTTCTTCATAAGGATGCTCCTCGGGTCTGTTGGAATAGGGGACAGGAAAAAGATACATTTTAATTCTGCACCTGCCAATTTCCTGAAAGTCCCAAGGAGAAAGACTAATGCTTTTCTTCATCACTGGGATTCGTCATAAAAAGTGAAGCCAAGGAGACTTTACAATGCAGTCCTATGCAAAGTTCCTTCCACTGAAGGCGATGGAACAAAGTATCCTCTGATACAGACACAGTGTGCTTGCACATGAAAGCTTATACCATGAATAAAACATTTATTTATTTTTCACATTTATATTCCACTCTCCCCTCAAACAGGCTCAGGGCAGATCACAATTCACACTTAGGCCTTAGGGCATTACAACAAAATAGTAATGATACTTTGTTGGTCTTCAAGGTGCCACTGGACTCAAACTTTGTTCTGCTGCTTCAGACCAACACACGTACCCCACCTGAAGGCAATTGAGTCAGACTAGAGTAAATCTGCATAGGACTGCAATATTAAATTCGTGTATGCTAAACTGCAATGCTATATATTCTAATCAATGCCACCCTGCCTGACAAACTGCTGACAAACAAAGGTCCTCCAAAATCTGGCAAATCCTATTAAAGCTCATGCAGCAATTAATTAAATCAGAGAATTTCTCAGGTGCTGCCTTTTACCGCTGCCACAGAATGACTCTCCCTACATTCAGACTGGTAATCTCTTAACTGATTTTACTCCACTCGCAAAGGAACTGCATATTTGGAAGAAACTCTGCTTGGGTCTGGCAGCTCAGGTTTTGCAAGGTCACTTGAAGAGCAGCAGCCATTTTGCACAACGGCCTGGTCTAACAAGCGACACATTAGGAAACATTAACAAGTGGGCAAGGGGAAAGGTCTGCTACAGCTCCCTCTCCCATCAGCCTCTAATACTGTCACTTATTTCCAAGCATTTAAAAGTCACCATGACGGCTAGAAGCTTTATAAAAATTAACCTAGATTGCACTGCAGATTCTGGGCTGCCAGTAAGACAGAATCCTATCAGTGCATCACCCTATATGGTTTGATCCACCCAACTGTCCCTCAGTCCTGGGAATTAAAGGATCACTTGCTCCTCTATGAGTGTGCTTGCCAATAAGATCTTCTTCGGAGGTCCTGCTCAGTGTAACTCCAACTTCAGAACTGAGATGGGTTCCTACAGAGACCCATCTATGGTGGTACCTTGTCCCTAGACCTCTCCCCCCCACAGTAATTCACACGGCCCCTAGCCTATTCAGCTTTAAGCACTATATGAAAATTATTCTCTTTTCTCAGATTCCTTTGTCTTCTTTTCCTTTCTTTGATTTTTGGCTTGCTTTTAATTATTATACTGGGTCTCCTTGGCTGCTTCCACACAGCAATGATGCTCTCTACAGACTTCACTGCCTCTGTGAAAAAAGACACATTTGCAGTGGCTACTGTACATCCATACATTTCCCCCACACACACTCTCCACACTGCCCCCTGCCTTCAGAATGCATTCTTGGGTTTAAAAAAAGAATAATCAGTAACTGACATTGCTACTGAATTATAATCAATTGCTGCTTTTTTAAAAGCCCCCCCCCCAGCCCTCTCGTTGTGTGGAGGAAATTGGTAGCTGTGGGCTGAGGAAAGAACATGGCACCTGTATGAGCGGGACCTGAAAAATACACTTTTCCCCATCCACATGGCATACAGACATCCTTCCCAAAAGTTTATAACTAAACCAAATTTGAGAAACATTGCAGCAAACCAGAGAGAAATAGGGAAGGTAGACCCTTAGAGAGTGACAGCAAGTGGACACTGCAAAAAACGCAAAACCTGCTCCAGTTTAGACACCAAACTGGAGCAAAAACCTCCATGTAGCTGCAGCCTTCGAGTATTTTTTACTGGGGTGCTGGTTTATTGCTATATAAAAAATCAATAAAGCCCTACAGTCCTACAGTGTGCTAACTCACCCTTTTGTTTGCTCCTCAGTGGCAAGAGATGCGTCAGCCCTAGGGAGTGAAAAAAGTAGAGGAGCGTTAAAACTGGGTACAGGGTGAGGTTTCTGGCCCATCTCGCTCTACAAGGGTTTTGATGTCACAGGCAGCAGAAATCTACTCTAGGGAGAGGAGAAAAAGTCATTATGAAGACTCCAATGTGAACATTGGAGGGTATGCAATTTAACAAGCAGTAGGGGGTTCTTTCTCTAGTCTCTTTTCCCCGTTCAACTAACTGGGAGTCCCCAGCTCTTGAATGCTGTAAAGAAGAGCTGGCAATTCTGTATATGCTTTCTGAAGAGCTGGGTATGAAACACAGGGTTGGATCCCACCACTTATCAATGGAACATGTAGATGGTTGTGAATCTTCCTCCACAAAAGTTTATTTACAGGGTCATGGAACATATGTGGTCTAACAGACAAACACAGGTCAGTGACAGTCTCTGAGTGGCCTGCAGTGGGGAAGAGGATGAAGAAGAAGAGATTGAATTTATACCCCACCCTTCACTCGGAGTCTCAGACCGACTTACAAACGCCTTTCCCTTCCCCTCCCCACAACAGACACCCTGTGAGGTAGGTGGGGCTGAAGAGAGCTCTTTCAAGAACTGCTCTTGAGAGAACAGCTCTGACAGAATTATGGCTTGCCCAAGGTATCCAGCAACTGCAAGTGGAGGAGTGGGGAATCAAACCCGGTTCTCCCAGATTACATGACACTAACTTTGTCCCTCTCTCTCACTGCTCAAGGCACTGACCCACATGCTGATAGACCACAGGGGTCTTGCCGCCCTAGAAATAAATTTTCTCATGGCTGGAGAGGAATGCTGAGGATATGGGAATGCAGGAAAGATCCATGTTCCTCATGCCTGTAGACCATGGGATCCAACCCACAGCTCCTGTGGGGTGGGAAGTCTGCCATATCATATTTATTTATTTATATAGGTTTAATTTATACTCCGCCCTCCCCGCAACGCGGGCTCAGGGCGGCTTACAGTCAGGCATAAGCCAGTATCAAATATAAAACATTTTAAAAACCATTTAAAAACTCAACAGGACAATAGCATTATTATTAACAAAGTGCTCTGTTCTTCCACAAGGTGGCATATTGCAACTGCCTCGCCAGCACAGCGTCGTCTGCTCAGGGAGACACTGGTGTTCTCTCATCCAGGGCCAGGATATGATTATAGTGATGGTAGTGATGGTAGTGATTGTAGTGATGGTAGTTTAATGGTATGATATCATACCATTAAACACCTCACCACACAGCCTCCAGTTTGGCTGGACAGCAGAATTTCCACATGTTCACAATCGCCATCAGCGACGGTTCACCAACTGTGCAAGAAGGCACATTTTTGTCACTAAATATCATCAAGCTTCCTAAGTTTCTTATATCTACAGAGTCCTACACTACAGGAAGATTCCTAGAGTGAGAGAATGTCCTCCCTGCAATATCATTTCCCATGCTTACATGAATTCAGACTGTGGTTCACCAAAATTTGCATACGAAGGCTCGGCCTGGGATCTGTGAACGCTTGCATACACATGCTCTGGAGAAGGGCTGGAACACAAGGGCAGGGGGAAGCGGTGAGGAGAAAGTCTCTCTCTTTCTTTCTCTTTTTAAAACGAAAACACCATCATTGTATTGTGGGTCTCCACATAAATTCCCATTTTGAACAATCCTTCAAAGGATATCTGATGGCAAGATCTGTTTTTAAAGTCCCTGGTTCCAAAAAGCACTGTTTCAGCAAAGGTGAATAAAAACTGTACAAAAACTGCAACAA
>NW_015169781.1:340579-348315 GCF_001447785.1 Gekko japonicus | reverse complement strand
GTTCCTGGCATCTTCAGTTAAAATGACCTCAGTCAGGTAACAGGTACTTGGGTAAAAAAACCCTCTCTGCATGAGAACCTGGAAAGCCACGATTTGGAAAGGCTGTGGCTCAGTCACAGAGCACTTGCTTGACAAGCAGAAGGTCTCTTGCTTCCGGCCCTCATTCAGCCAGGAGGAGGCAGGAGAAGAGGGAGGGTAAGTTGCTTCCTCCCTGGCTCTCCCCACCCCAGGGAGGGCCTTCGCGGGGCTTCCTTGCACTTCCGCCGGCCGGGACCATTGGGGGCGCGGTGTGTGGCCTTATGACACACTTCCGGTGATGTCAGGGGGTGTGGCATATGCTAATGAGTTATGCTAATGAGTTCCCCTAGCTCTTTTTCTACGAAACAACCCTTGCTTCTCCTGACCCCTAGTGGGGCTTGGACATTTCAGAGAGGTGGCTTACTATTGTCTACTACTGCATCCCAGCCCTGGTATTCTTTGGAGGTCTCCCAAGTACTTGCCCTGCTTAGCTTCCGAGATCTGTTGAGATTGGGCTTGCCTGGGCTATCCAGGTCAGGGCAGAACAGACAATTCTGAGTTAGATGCCAGTTAATAAAGTTTCATCTGAACGTTTCTTTTTCCTGGTAGAATGCAACTTTTTGGAGCCACAATATTACATGTGTAACCGTGCATGGTCAAGCAGTGAATTCTTGAACAGGCTTCTTAGCAAGACCTCCCCCTCATCTTATTTGTTACACTCACATAGAAAAAACTGGTGCTGGTTGCACACCAGCATAGGCATTCTCAGGAGTGGATCTGGAATGACAAGAAACTGATTTCAAGCACTGCAGCAGCAAGGCCCCACCAACGGCAATCAGAAGCAAGACTGGGCCAAGCAAGGAAGTGGGTGAACAGAGAACTGGGCATAAACTTGCACACGAGGAGACTTGCATGTGCACAATGGAGTTTCATCAGATTCATTACAAGCATCCAGTGGTGGAAGCTCAGTGGCAGAGAACCTGCTTGGTGTACAAGAAAGTCCCTGGTTTAGTCCCTGGCATCTCCCCTTAAAATCAGGCCACAGCTAGACTCTGTCCAAGACGACAGAAAGCTGCCGGCTACCAGGACAATACTGAGTCAGAGGGCCCAATAATGAAGTTTCAGCTGAGTGCTTCTTTTTGAAGCTACAAATTACATGTACAGCTGTGCACAGTCAAGCAGGCAGTAAGTTCTTGAACAAGTTTCTTAGCAAGACTGCCCCCCTCATCTTGTCACACTCACGTAGCAAAAAGTGGTGCTGATTGCATACTGGTGTAGGTCTTCTCAGGAGTAGATCTGGAATGACAAGAAACCATTTTCAAGGGCTGCAGCAGCAAGGCCCCACCCCAGTGGCTATCAGAAGCAAGACTGCACCAAGCAAGAAAGTGGGCGGACATGAAGTTGTGCATAAACTTGGACAAGAGGACACTGGCAAGTCAACACTAGTATTTCACTGGATTCATTACAAAAATCCAGCAGTAGAAACTCAAGTGGCAGAGAACCTGCTTGGTATGCAAGAAGGTTCCTGGTTCAGCCCCTGGCATCTCCACTTAAAATGAAGCCACAGCTAGGCTCTCTGTCCAGATGAAAGAAAACTGCTGTCTACCAGAACAGACAATACTGAGTTAGAGGATCCAGTAATGAAGTTTCAGCTGAGTGCTTCTTTTTGCTGGTACAATGCTAATTATTAGAGTCACAAATTACATGTACAGCTGTGCGCAGTCTAGCTGTCAGTGAGTTCTTGAACAAGGTTCTTAGCAAGACTGCCCCCTCTTCTTGTTTGTCACACTCACGTAGAAAAAAATGATGCCGTATTCATACTGGTGTAGGCCTTCTCAGGAGGAGATCTGGAATGACAAGAAACCAATTTCAAGGGCTGCAGCAGCAAGGCCCCACCCCAATGGCTATTCAGAAGCACAATTGGGTCAAGAAAGAAAGTGGGCAGACGCAAAGCTGGACATAAACTCACACGAGAGGACACTAGCAAGTCAACACCAGTACTTCACTGGCTTCATTACAAGTATCCAGCAGTAGAAACTCAAGTGGTGGAGAACATGCTTGGTACGCAGGAAGGTTCCTGGTTCAGTCCCTGGCATCTCCAATTAAAAGGATCTCAGGTTCAGTCCTTGACATCTCTAGTAAAAGGATCTCAGGTAGCAGGTGCCTATGGGGAAACCCCTCCCTCTCTTTTATGAGAACCTGGAGAGACACTACTTGGAGAGACTGAAGCTCAGTAGCAGAGCACTAGCTTGACATGCAGAAAGTCCCTGATTCAATCTCTGGCATCTCCACTTAAAATGAGCCCACAGCTAGACTCCCTGTCCAAGATGAAAGAAAACTGCTGGCTACCAGAACAGACAATACTGAGTTAGAGGATCCAGTAATGAAGTTTCAGCTGAGTGCTTCTTTTTGCTGGTACAATGCTAATTTTTGGATCCACAAATTACATGTACGGCTGTGCACAGTCTAGCTGGCAGTGAGTTCTTGAACAAGGTTTTTAGCAAGACTGCCCCCTCTTCTTCTTTGTCACACTCACGTAGAAAAACCTGGTGTCGCATGCATACTGGTGTAGGCCTTCTCAGGAGGAGATCTGGAATGACAAGAAACCAATTTCAAGGGCTGCAGCAGCAAGGCCCCACCCCAATGGCTATTCAGAAGCACGACTGGGTCAAGAAAGAAAGTGGGCGGACTCTGAGTTGGACATAACCTTGCACGAGAGGACACTGGAGTTTCATTGAGTTCATTACATGCTTCTGCCTTCCCACTTGCTGCTTTTGTGTTCACAGCTCCTGCCAACCGTTTCACAGCCACTATAACCCTTTTATACTGGTGTAGTAATTTTCAGCCTCAATTAATGCTGTTCTTTGATTTAACTTGAATTCAGCAACATTTTTGGCAGGTCTCATTGTTACTTAAGTTTGGAAAATATGTCTAGAATTTTTATGATGGAACACAATAGATAAATTACATGAAATAAGTACACATTCATTCATAGACCTTTATTGGCATAATAAGTACACATGTTACATTTTATTTATCCTTCTGAGAAAGCCCTCTTGGATGACGCTTCCATCCTTGATCCTTTCCAGTCTGGCTTCTGCCTCAGTCACTGAACAGAGACAGCTCTGGTCACGCTTACAGATGACCTCTGTAGACACCTCGATCGGGGCAGGTCGGCACTGCTGTTATTACTAGATTTATTTATTTATTTATACATTCGATTTATATACCGCTCTAACCCTGAAGGGTCTCTGAGCGGTTTACATACAGATTCCAATTTTTCCTATCTAAGGCCACATATTACACAAGGGACGGGGCTGCCTACCGGTACCCAGATCTGACAGCAGCATTCGACACGGTCGATTATGACCCATTGACCCACTGCCTTGCCAACCTAGGAGTTCAGGGGACTGCCTTGCAATGGTTTTACTCCTTTCTCCATGGTTAGGATCTCCCCACGATACCCACGATATGGAGTGCCGCAGGGGGCAATCCTCTCACCAATGTTATTTAACATCTATATGCACCCCTTTGCCCAGTTAGTCCGGAGAAATGGGCTGGGTTGCCATCAATATGCAGATGACACCCAGCTCTGTCTGTTACTGGATGACCATCCATCTTCTGCCCCTGACGATCTGGCCAAGGCACTGGAGGCTGTGGCTGCATGGTTATGGCAGAGTCGGTTGAAGCTTAATCCATCAAAGACGGAGGTCCTGTACCTGAGTTGGAAGGGAGGAGATATGGGTATTAGGCTCCCCACGCTGGAAGGGGCACCTTTGGTGCCAGTCCAGAAAGTGAGGAGCCTAGGAGTAACACTGGATGCCTCTCTCTCTATGGAGGCCCAGGTTATTACAGTTACCCCATCTGCCCTCTTCCATCTGCTGCAGATTAGGTTGTTGAGACCCTATCTCTCCCCCTATGACTTAGCAACAGTGACCCGTGCAATTTGCTCTATGTAGGCTTCCCCTTGAGACTGACTCAGAAGTTACAGCTGGTACAAAATGCGGTGGCCTGCCCACTAACAGCGACGCCTGTGTGGGCTCACGTTTGGCAGGTGCTTCGGCAATTGCATTGGCTGCCAGTTGAGCTCCGGATCCACTTCAAGGTGTTGATAATAACCTTTAAAGCCTTACACGGCTTGGGACCAACATACCCGAGGGACCGCCTCATCCCGTATACACCCCAAAGAGCGCTACGCTTCATGGATCAGCATCTCCTGGTGGTCCCAGGCCTGAAAGACGTCTGTCTTGCCTCTACCAGGGGCCCGGCTTTTTCTGCCCTGGCCCCTCTGCCTGGTGGAATATGCTCCCCATTGAGATCAGGGCCCTGCGGGATCTTCTTCAATTCCACAGGGCCTGTAAGACAGAGCTGTTCCACCAGGCCTTCAGCTGAGGCAGCGGGTGTCTATATATGGACTCCCAGAGGTTTTTGCCACCCATTTTAACAACTGCTGGCCTTTACCTACATCTCATTATAGGCCAGAACCTCTCACAACTGTTAAAAATCTTTGCTGTAGGACCGTGTGACCACCATTTTAATGTATATGATAGTTTTTAATATTTTAATTATTTATTCTATTAATGAAATGTTACTTTGTATTGATAACATGTTGCTACCCGCCCTGAGCCCACTCATGGGAAGAGCAGGCTATGAATATGAAGAAATAAACAACAACAACAACAAAGACTCCGTCCTAACCATACACGCAGACTCCACACACCAGATAAGTTGGGAGGAGACAGATGTCCCACATCTCCACCAATGCTGAAAACCCTGTTTTCATATGTGTCTCCATTAGGGATGGGCATGAACCGGTCCACAGACCTAATTTTGTGACGAACCAAAGCCTGGTTCATGGTCCATTTGCCTAGTCTGTGCATTTGTGGTTTTGACGGACCACCCGCAAACAGTGATTTTTTAAGATGGTCTATTAGGTCTGTTGGAGAGGGTCCTTGGGCCAGGGAACCCTTTCATGCCATGCCACAGCTGCGGCATGACACCAGTCAGCTCAGGAGGCATTTAAATTAATTCATGAATGCCCTTCCACCTCTACATTGGACAAATAGGCCAGTCCCTTCGACAAATAATTAATGGACTTAAGTCAGACATCAGAAATCATAACATTCATAAACCAGTGGGGGAACATTTTAACCTTCCAGGAAATTCAGTTACTGACCTAAAGGTAGCAGTTATCTTACAAAGGAATTTCAAAGGGAGATTACAGAGACCGCTGAATTGGAACCGATAACGAAGCTCAAGACAATGCATCCACCTGGACTGAATGGAGATCTAGATTTCCTGTCTCACCTAATCCAATCATACCTGCTATTGTCATTTGCCTGCTTATGTCATTTGGCATCTGAAATATATATTGGAAATGGCACTTTCCAATATATAGGACAAGTGGACTCACATTCTAGCTATACCTGAACAAGTGAGCAGTGACTCACAAAAGCTCATACCTTACCACAAATTTTGTTAATCATTAAAGTGCTACTGGACTCTTTTCTTTATTTTAGTGTATTTCTTATTTGGAATAGTGATTGTAATGTAATGCAGTGAATATTCTGAGCCTGCTTCAGCAGGGATGGTAGGATATAAATCGAATAAATAAATATATTTCTCTGATCTGGTGGTACAGGAGACATAACACTGCACAGCCATTCACCCCACCTCAAAGAAAAGTATGCTGTTAGTTACCTCCATGCTTGAGATGAGACGAACTGATCTTAACAAGATCTCAGTTATTTACTCTTAGAATTCCACAATTAAGGATACATTTACACATTAATCTCCTATATTGACATTTATTTGCTCCACTTTGTTTCCCCCCATAATTAAATCCAAACAAATGGTGACCGGATAAACTTAGCTTGTTATTCCTGTTTGGTCTTTGCATCTGTTAAAACATCTTCATTACGTTGCATGCTAATTTGCTGTTCACTGTCTGCCTGTACGTATGGAATGTTAACTTCCATTTCAATGTATCCGAGAAGTGTGCATGCACACGAAAGCTCATACTTTGAATAAAACTTTGTTGGTCTTAAAGGTGCCTCTGGACCCAAACTTTGTTCTACTGCTTCAGACCAGCACAGCTGGATCTATCCATATGGCAGTGTGTGTAGTTTAGCCAGGAGATCCTAAGATTGTCTGGCAGCCAGAAGTTCTAGCTCTTTTAGCGTTATGCACCACTAGGTGGTGAGCTAGACTTGTTTTTTAAGGCAACAGACATTTCAGAACTGGTTTGCCGTTTCCTCCCTTTCCATCATGCCCCTGGTATTCCTTGCAGGTCGTCCATCTAAATACTAGACAGGGCTGACCCTGCTTAGCTTCCAAAATCTGACTAGTACAGGCTAGCCTGTACTATCCAGATCAGAGCTATTGTGGCTAGACATGCTTTACAGTGTTAGGCTGCGAGCACACAGCCACCAAGAGACTGAATAAAGGCTATGTTGCCTGGCTTGCTACCCTCACTAAGCCAGCTATTATCTAGTTTTTCCATCTGCTGTCTTGAGAACATGCTGAACTGTTCATACTGAAAACAACGGAGGATTTCTCCCACTCATATCCAAGGAGGGGGAGGGAATGTAGTTTAGAGGACCTGCTTTGAATGCTGAAGGGCCCAGCTTCAGCCCTTGGCCACTCCGAGTAAATGGGCCCCTGGCACACCACATTGGAGAAGACTGTTCTTTGCCTGAGACCCTGGGGAGCCACTGCCAGTCAGTGGAGTACTGAACTACAGAGACCAATAATCTGGATTGGTACAGAGCAGCTTTACCGATTCCCATTGCAGAATCGTTCTCGTTTAGTGGTAGAACACACATATAATATGGCAAGCAGGAAGCCCCAGGATCAATCTAGGAAGTGCTGGGAAAGAAGTTTCTCTGCCTGAGAGCCTCTGACAAGACACCACTAAGAGGACCAATGGTAGCTTCACATATTAAGGTAAAATTAAGAGAGCCAGTTTGGTGTAATGGTTAAGTGCACGGACTCTAATCTGGGAGAACCGGGTTTGATTCCCCACTCCTCCACTTGCACCTGCTGATGTGACCTTGGGTCAGTCACAAGCTCTGGCACAGCTGTCCTTGAAAAAGAGCAGTTTCTGTCAAGAGCTCTCTCAGCTCCACCCACCTCCCAAGGTGTCTGTTGTGGGGAGGGGAAGGGAAAGGAGTTTGTAAGCCGCTCTGAGACTCCAAGTGAAGGGCGGGGTATAAATCCAATCTCTTCTTCTTCTTCTTCTTCTTCTTCTTCTAAAACACATGATCTGTCTTGCCTTTCGGCAGGGAGCAGCAGCAACAATTCCCAAAAGTATTCTGCCCCAAGATTCACCCAACACCTTAATGTTCTTTTTTTCTTCTTTTTTTTTTAATCCCCTGAAGACAGGGTAGCTTTATTGATTTTTGTTACACCTACGTGACTACAGAAAGGAAAAAAGGGAAAAAGGGAAAGAAGGGAGGGGAAGGGGGGAAAAAATAACAAACTAAAATAACAAACCCTGGGATGCAGACAGTATAAAAGAAAAAGACCCCACACTATAACTAAAAACCCAAGAAAGGAAGGTCATTAACAGTTAGTATATAGTTAGTCATAAAAATTTAAAGCTTTCGTTTAAGTCAATGAATTAAGGAGATTAGTGAGTCCATTTTAGTAAATGTCTATTTTCTTCTCAGTGTGCACAAAAACTTCATCCAGTTCGTCCATAAATCTTTTAGATCATA
>NW_015169781.1:288159-340242 GCF_001447785.1 Gekko japonicus | reverse complement strand
TCCCCCCCCCCCCCCCCGTCTCTTTGAAACACAGTTCAGTTTGTTTATGTCTGGGATTCCTCCCGACGCCGCTGAAGGTGGTGGTGGGGAATCGGAACTCACTTTTAAAACTTTTTCGCTCGCCTCGCTCTCCAGTTCATTGACGGTCTGGTCACAGACACCTTTTAATCGCGCTTCATTCGCTGACCTTCTTGCTTGTTCCGATCGGCATCAGCTATGCTCGGTAAAAACCGAGCCTCTCAGGGGGTGGACCGATTGGGGCAAAAAGGAGCGCCTCAATTCTCCGGCTTCGAGCCATCGAAGAGGTCGCCCCCCAAGCGCCCCCGGCTTGGAGCCTCCACACTGAGGCTCACCTGGGGGTGCCACTTGAGGTGGCACCCCTCCAGCACCCCTGGAGCGCAGAATGCCTCCCCTGTTCAGGAGAGAGCCTCCGCCATCGCTGAAGCCACAGACCGGCTTTCAGGCTGTGACCAAGTTCCCACTCCCTCCACCACCCTCATCCAGCACTGGGCAGCAAAAGAACCATCCCCTTGCTATTCCAACTTACTTTGTTTCTGTCCCTGTTCCTTCAGGACCCGCGTATTTGCCCTCCTGACGGATTCTGAAATCACAGAAAGCACATCTCACTGCCAACGGTTGGTAAGTGCAATAAACACGGCTTCGGCACAGTGATAATTCTCTGTGCAGCTCTTGCTACTACTGAGAATGCAGATGCACTTGCACAGCACATTGAACATCCATTGAGTTTCCCTTGCATTTTCCTTACCTTGCCCACCACCTCCGTTATTTCCCCTCTCCACCATCATAGGGCATTTTCTTTTTGAACTGGGCAGAGTTTTGCATTTGAGAAAAAAATGAACACTGGGGATTCCGGGGTACCAGCAGATCATGGCAATAGATCACTGTAATTTAATTGTGCTGACTCTCTCATGGATTGCTGCTTTGATGTGGCGAGAGGGCCTGGCATGATGTGGTTCATGGGGCAGGGAAGAGTCGGACTCGACTGTGCGACTGAACAACAACAACAAATTGTGCTGAGTGATCTTGCAACTGTTAATTTTCAAAATAGTCACAAAAAAGTTGCCTGGTGTGTGTATGTGTGTGTGGAGAGGGAATGACAGTCATGGGCAGTGTTCCCTCTAAGCTGACTTAGTGTGAGCTAGCTCACAGTTCTTTAGCCTCTGGCTCACACATTTTTGTCTTAGCTCAGGAAGGATGGCTCCAGAGCCAACTAATTTATGCAGTAGCGCCAAATCGCTCGCTCACAAACTGTAATGCCAGTAGCTCACAAAGTAGAAATTTTGCTCACAAGACTCCACAGCTTAGAGGGAGCATTGGTCATGAGGGGCAGAGGAAAGGAAGATGGGGCTTCAAATACAGACCCATGGAGCGTGAAAAGGCACCAAGTGCAGTCTCTCCGAAAAGGTCATATCAGATCACGTCAAAGACTTCAGCAAAGAAAGAGCAAAACCAGGTTTTACCCTGAATACACAACCTCCGTGTGAGAGGTACCAAAGTATGCTTTTATGCCTGAGGCTATCACTATCTAGCCAACGTGGTGTAGTGGTTCGTTTGTCGGACAAGGATCCAGGAGGCCCAGTTTCAAGTCCTGACTCTGCCACAGAAGATTCCCTGGTGACCTTGGGCCAGTCAGTGTCTCTCAACCTAACACAGCTCACTAGGTTGTTGTGAGGATAAAACAGAGAGAGGAGGGCAAGTTTGTAAACCACTTTGGATCCCCACTGGGAGAAGAGTAAGGCATAACTATCTAAAATAAAAATAAATTTCTATAATTCCAAATTGGCAGAAGGGAAAAGGGACAGTTACTATGGAGTACGCTGTGTATTCGACAATAACAAAGTACCAGCACAAGAAATTGTTACTGGGAATACAATTCAGCATCCAGCGAATCTCAGCTTTCTTTTAAGAGAGAGAGAAACAAGTTTCCAGTCCTTGCAATCATGAAAAGAAGCTTAGAAACAAACAAACAGGGGTCATTTCGTAGAAAAAGAGCTAGGGGAACTCATTAGCATAACTCATTAGCATATGCCACACCCCCTGACATCAGGGGCCCGGCGGTGGACCTGCAAGGCCAGCGGGAGTGCAAGGACGCCCCGCGAAGGCCCTCCCTGGCCCCAGGCAGGCAGAGGTGGGGAGAGGCGGGGAGGAAGCAACTTACCCTCCCTCTTCTCCTGCCTCCTCCTGGCTGAATGAGGGCTGGAAGCGGGGCGGCCGGAAGCAGGGGGCGGGGCTTCGTCGTGTGCCCCGCCCCCCTGCACCTCACCCAGGGGAACGCAGTTCCCCCCCGAAATGACCTCTGCAAACAAGCAATGCTTTTTCACAATATCCAGAGTCAAGGGCAAAAGTGGGAGTTTCAATGTATTAAATAGATTTATGGAGGATAATTTATGGAGGATAAGTCTATCAATGGCTACTAGCCATAGTGACTGAGAGGAACCTCCACATTCAGAGCCACTAATCCTCTGAACCCGAGCCGGGAGGCAACATCAGGGGAAAGCCTCGGTCTCTATGCCCTGTTGTTGGCTTTCCAGAGGAACTGGTTGGCCACTTTGTGAGACAGAATGCTGGACTAGATGGACCACTGGTCTGATCCAGGAGGACTCTTCTTACATTCTTATGCTTGTCTCCCCCATAGTTAGCAAAACCAAGATCATGCACGTCTACTTAATTAATGCAGAAATTCACTTTTCTGGATGTGAGAGAACCTGATCAAGGAAACAGAATAGCAAGGTCCCAGACAACCCAGTAGACAACACCAGCATTGCAGGCACTGTGTAATTTAAGGAGAGCATCTTGCTGGATCAGACTCATGGTCTGATTCAGCACAAGGCAGTATTCTGTTTTCAGTACTGACCAGACAGACACTTCTGGGAAGCTCACAAACAGGATGTAGAGATGAACTTCCCCAGCCCTTAGATTGTTCCCACCATTTGGTACTCAGAGGTGGACTGTCTTTGAAAATGGAAGGTCCACTCTTTGCTATTATGACTAACCCACTGATAAACCTACCTCTGTGAAACTGTCTGATCTTTATTATCTCTCTGCCTATGGGCAGAAAGACGGGCCTGCCATGCTGAAAACATATAAAACAGAACCACACTCAGACAAGGTAGGTGTCTCTACCTACCTGGGAGGGACAAGGATCCTGAGGTGTGCAGGAAAAATAAGACTTTGTAAATTATGCCCCCCTAGACAGGGAATGAATCAGGTGGTAAGTTGGAGCACTTTGGGGGCAGCCCTGGATGGAGTGGGCCCAGAAGAAACACAAGGGGGCCGGGCCCCGTGGGCCCCATGTTAGCTACGGGCCTGCCTGGGAGGGACAAGGATCCCGAGGTGTGCAGGAAAAATAAGACTTTGTTAATTATGCCCCCCTAGACAGGGAATGAATGTCCTCCAACAGCATAGAATATTGCTTGAAGAATCCTTGACATAGGGTTCCATGTTCAAGAAAAGCAAACGTTTCAGAAACCACAGGTCTCTCCCACTCCCACGCCATCTAGTCCCTCCAGCTCACCTGGGACCAGGGTGCAGGTCTTTAGGATCCACGTATGACTCCTCTGCTGTCCTGGAATGACAGGAAGGGAGTCTTCAGTGTAGAACTCACCAGAGAAGAAGCAAAAGACCAGGTAAAACAGCTTACAATGTCCCATCTCCTTCTCTACCACTGCATAAGCTATGCATCTTATGCAAGGCATAGGCTTGTAAAGAAGTTACAGATCAGCTCTGCTTGGGCTAACCCTGAACTCTAGTTTACCTCGCTAATCATGTTTCAACAGAAGAAAGCAACCAGAGCTAGGGGTGGATTGGCCGTTAGGGTCACTGGGAAAAGTCCGGGTGGGGGTGGGGGGCAATGGCCTGGGGGGGGGCCCCCCCACCAGAGCCAATCCCAGCCCAAGTGAGGGATGGCTCTCGCCCTGCATGGGGTGGGTGGCGGCTGCCACAAACTGGTGACCTAAAAGCAAAACTTACTAATATAAAACTGACCTATTATGTTTAAAGTTGCCTACATTAGAGGGAAAATTCAGTACAAGGAAATCAAAGATTGCAGGTTTTGACTTGCCCAGCGGACACAGGAACTGGGAAATCAGGGGTAGAAACCACAAGGATAAGAAATTCAACATGACCCCTAAATAGTATTTGGCAGTGCCTCGGATACCCTGGTCCCAAACCATAAACAGCTTTCATAATTACAGACAATTTGAGCATACAATGTCCAGAAGCTGCTTTAACCTCTATCATCATTGGCCAGTCAGATCACACCAAACAGGTATTTTTTTCTTAGAAATATGCACGCAATGCTAGGTAAAGATCAGAAAGCATCCAGGCTCAATCTAACGGTCACAGAGACTGGGCCTTCAGCATCCCATAAGGCCAGTCTATACATCTCCTGTAACATTATTTAAAATAAATGAAATTATTTTGTTTAATTTAATTGATGCCCATTGCAGAAATCCTCTTTTATTGGCTTAGAGTTTTGGTAACTTTTTATTTTAAAAACATTAACACACAACAGACCCGTCCTTAAAATACAACTGCTACTGATTATAAGCAGGGAGAATAGAAAGACTTGTTACTCACTGATTTACTGAACGCATTGGTTGGTATTTAGAAGATGCTTTTGGGACCAAATACACAGGCTCTGATGGACGGCGTCTGAAATCGCAAAAAGAAGGTCTAAATACCCTCCCATAACATTCCCTTCTGAGGCTACCACATGGGTGTCAAACCACAACTGCTAAAAGAGGGCTGAATTCCACAGATCCATTCCACTAATGGTGACATTTTCCTCCAGCTCAGGGAGCCATCCCCTAGCACAAGAGTTGCCTGAGTTGGGAAGACTTGGAATGATTATCTGATTTCACCCAAGAAGCATAACATGGTAACTATGGATTAGGATTTGTGTGGCTAGAACCTTAAATGTTAACTTCTTTGTTTTCTTTCTTACTGCTAAATTGCTTTGGAAATATTCCTGCACTCTTTAATAAAAATATACTTTTACTATATCTGGTTGTTCTGAAATTCAGAAGCTGTAATCTAAATCCAGTACCTTAGACTTAAAGTGTCCACCTACTGGTAAATTGTTCATAGGAACTCATTTTGCAAATGTCCCACCCTTGGTCAACTTTCTTGTTAATTCTCAGAAAGGTCAGGAGTCTGCCTGCTGGCTTCTGATCGTAGGAATATCAAAACGGGCTGGTGGCAGGTTTGCTGTGTAACTTCGAGCTCTGCCCTTCATACCGAGGATCCCCTGGATTGAGAAGTCTTGACAGAGTGTACCCACTGCTACTGGTTTGGCACATGTAACTTACGGGACTGGCGGGACGGACCTTTTGGGACCAACATCTGTGTCTTTTTTCTCTTTTTTCTCTTTTTTCCTTGGGCACAAGACAAAATAGATCACTTGTTAATACAGCTCTGGGGTAATGGCCTACAAAACCAACCAGGATCTTTCTGCTCTTACATATCTATAGGCCCCAGAACAATATGCTCATTGCTTTAAAAGGGATCCTTTTATTGTTGGGTATCCACAATAGTGTTACCCAAAAAAATCCCCCCTGTTGAATAGACCAACTCATTCCCTGACCTACCACCCTTGGAAAGGGAGGGGGGGTTGTTACTTCTTCCTGTATGGTTGCCACTTGCAGCGGCCACTGGTGCCCAGTCCTAGGGGCACATGTGAGTCCTCATATGAACATAGGGAAAGCCCAGGCCAGATCAGAGCACAGGCCCCTCTGCTCCAGCATCCTTTTCCCAACCATGGTGGTTCAGACACCTCCAGGAAGGCTTTGAAGCTGCCTCATGGCAGTGGTGTTCTGTTAAGCTGCCTCTGAATGCAAAGGTTTCATTTTGTCATCATGGCTAATAGTTGTCACTAGACTCCTGTTTAATTTGGTCTATTCCGCTGTTAAAGGACAAGGCAGCTTACTCGAAAAGGCCTGCAGATACTGTGAGCAGCAGAATTACAGGGCCCACATCTCAACAGCAGAGCTGATGCCTTGCATTCAGAAGGTTCCAGGTTGAACCAGTGCCTTGGGTACCAGAAACTTTGCAAAACTTCTGCCAGTTAAAGGAGACAATACTGGGGTGCAGGGAGGGGGGAGATGGACCAATGGCCTGATTGTACATAAGGCAGACTTATACGTTCAAGAGGCACTGGTAGAAGGAAGCGTATAGTTAGGGGTCTCATCAGGAATAGCAAAACCTACAACAGACTTCCCCCACTCAAGAACGGGAACGTGAGCCATCACTGCGGGGGGGGGGGGGGGGGGGGGCTGCTGCAGCAAAACCCAGGGAAAAGGAAGGCCTTTGAGGCCTGCAAAGACTCACCATTGTCTGTCCAACAAGCGCAGGATGACCACAGCCACTAGCAGCAGAACCAAGGTCGAAAAGAAACCCAAGAAGGCCAAGGATCCTATGATGGCCACCAGGGTACCCTTGGTCAACACCTCAGGACAAATGCATGTTGTTTCTGATGCTATGACACAAAGGGGAAGGGCACCTGTGAGAAAGCATTCTCCAAGTCCTAAATTCCCAAGCCTTTCCTTCTAGCACGGAAGCCCGTAAAACTCTTCAAGCTTCTGGTCACCCCATTCCTTATCTCCATATGACTCTCAAGCAACAGAGAGCATTCACCCCCCAAATCAACTTGCTCTCCTCTTAGCAAATGAGGACAGCACTGCATCTCACACATACATACACAACTAGAGCCCTGCCCACCTCCCCTGGAAATGAAAGATGTCTTACTTGGTAATAAGTCCTGCCGGTGCCCAATTAACACCTCTCCAGACTCTTCAGGGAACTATGGATAAAATTAAGTTCATGATCCTGTTTTGGTACCACAGCAAGACAGCTTGAGGGCAAAGCTCTGTGGCTGAATGTGGTTGGACAGTTCAAACTTTGGTATAATTTATTTAAAATAGTTTAATGCCATCTTTTTACTCAGTACAGGATCAAAACATTAAAACAATTTTTAAAATGCCTATCTATAAAATGACAAAATAATTTAACAAAACATAAACACGTAGACACATACACTTAAACACGAAAGGAGGGTCGAATGAGAGAACATTAAACAAAACAGAACATTTCACTCACTTGTGGAAGTCAATGATAGAGGGGGACAAAAAAACAACAACTCCCTGGCAAGGGAATTCCAGTTTCAGTGCCATGACCAAGAAGACCCTTTGTTGGGTGCCACCTGTCTAACCTCAGATGGCAGAGGCACCTGCCACAGGGCCTCCAAAGATGACTGTAGTGGTCTGGTAGGTTCCTATGGGAGTAGGCGGTCCTTAAAGGATAGCAGATGTAACGAAAATTCTTTCTTTGCCCCTGGAGATCCACTGCCAACAGCACTAGGCTAGAAGGCACAATAGTCTGACAGGGAACAAAGCTGTTTCACATTTCTCCTCCGGGGAGAACTCCTTTGTAAAGCCTGTGTGTCCATGCAGCATTTTCAAGTGTTCCAAGCACATCACATTCATGGGCCACTATCATTATTCCTATATCACACTACATTCACAGCAGAAGCAAAATTCAGACCTGAGGCTTCCTGCTTTGTAATTCCATCTCTTGGTTTCTGTGCTACAGTAACTTCCAATTCAAAATCTTTCCAGCAACAGTTCTTCTGTATTTATCTTGAAGCGTTAATTGCCCTCCTCAACCCTCCTCAGTCCATGCACAGAGGACTTAAGGCGACACTCAGTGGCATTTCCATACTCACCCTCCTTAGCATCCTTATTGGTCTATGGATAATATTTTCACTGTCTTTTAATTCATCTGAAAGAGTACTAATTTGGTCATCTGCGGCTGATGGTTCTTGGAAAGCAAAACTGTGTTCTTGCACTCTAGAGGTCTCTGCCCCGTTTATTTTTGCTGGAAATCAAAGATAGACGATTCACATTTGGTTAAGACCCAACAGGAGATATGATCTAGTCCCTCCCATGGTTATTGGTTATAGACACTGAGCCATCTGTGTATATAACCTGAGATACAGGGCTCCCCATAACTCAGTATTCTCACCAGTGCTTTTCAATGTCTACATAAAACCACTTAATTAGAGCGTCTGGAGTTGGGTGCCCTCAGTATGGTGAGGAAACACAACTATATAGGTCTATTCCTGAGCCTTCAACAAGCTGCTGCCTCAGTTGCGAACCAGTGCTTTGAAACCGTGGTCAGGTGGATGAAGGGGAACATGTTGAATCCATATCAGATTATGTTGCTCAGAAAAGCTGATGTTCTGGACTTACTAGAATCAGATGCATTTGTCACTAGGTGGATCATTTAACCAGGAGTCCTGCTGGACCCAGCCTTACTGAAAGAAAAATGGGTTGGGACTATTGCAGTGTCCTCTATTTATACTGGACTCCGAAATTCACTTCCCTTCCAGACTCTGCCCGATCCAGCTACAGTAATCAATTTCTGTCACCTTTAGACTACTGCAACACATTATACATGGGGCTGCCATTGAAGACAATTCATCCCTGGTCTGGTGGGATGTTACTTTAGAAAAAAAGATGTTGAACCTACACATTTGACCATTTTGTCATCCAGTCTACCATAATAATTACTATCCATAATCACACGGCATGTGATAAAAGCCTTCTTAACATTTGAAGGGATGATACAGATAGCAAAGCTGTTCCAAGGTGAGTAGTTCAGTTGTCCATACGGGATCTAGCTTTAAAAATCTATATTCATCTGCAGCAATTTGACAATCCATTTTCTTACTTGTAACCCGAAAAGGAGAGCCATCTTAGCTGCAATTTTAGAAGTGGTATTAAGCTGGATACATTGTCCCATGCTTCCCTCTAGGTTATTGGCCCCTTCTTAGAAGAAAACTTTTACAATGTTCTGATGATATTTAACAATAAGATACAAATAATTTATAATCAGGATCAAACTACCAGCTGGAAATGTGCTTAGAGAATAGTAGATAGTGCCCATCTGGTTACTCTGTTCCACTATTAAAAATATTTTAAAATTCTGGGGAATTGGATGCCCATTGATCATCTAGTTGCATCCATACAGAAGGCACTCTGGACTCCCACAAATTGGTCTGCCATCTTATTTGAATTGGTTTTAAACTGTGTGCTTTAACACTTATTATGATATTGCTTCTTTTGACAGTGTTGTGATATGACTGTTGGGACTGCCTTGAGCCCGCTTGTGAATCAAATATATAAATAAATAAAAATTGGCAACCTACAAGTCTTTCTCTTGAATATATTATGGGGAAGGAGCTTCCTTGGGGCACTATATCTATATCTTCACACCTAATTGAAGGTGGAGGACCATGACATGGATTTATAGCTCTGTTGGCTAGGATCCAAAGAACCACTCAACTACTTCCTAATATCCATGGGAGGCAGACGGTTTATTTATTTATAATTTCAATGTATAGCCCTCCCTCCCCGCAACGTGGGCTCAGGGCAGCTCACAGACAGGCAAAGCCAACACATAAAACCAGATTAAAACCATATAAAAACATCACTACAATATTACAACATAATTACAACCTATTAAGTGCTCTAGATGTTCAAACAAGATCTTCCATAAAGATGTTAAAGACGCCAGTTCCATGTGACACTGTTGTTCTCTCTTCCCAGGGCCAGAAGCTAGTGATGGTAAAATAGTGGCGGCTCCTACTCAAAAGCCTGGCGGAAGAGCTCCATCTTACAGGCCCTGCGGAACTGCACAAGATCCCACAGGGCCCGGATCTCCTCCAGGAGCTCATTCCACCAGGTAGGAGCCGCCACCGAAAAAGCTCTGGCCCTGGTAGCAGCCAGCCTGGCCTCCTTGGGGCCTGGAATTGTCAGGAGATGTTACGTCCCCGATCGTAGTGCCCGCAGGGGAACATATGGGGAAAGGCGGTCCCTTAGGTATGTTGGACCCCGGCCATATAGGGCTTTAAAGTGTTTGGGTGGTGGTGTTTGGGGCTTTTCTTTGAAGGGAGGGAGGGAGACAATTTATGGTCATTTGCTAGAAAAACCAAAAGTCTTTCATGAACTCAAGAACTGCGAAGAAAGTTACCACAAGCAAAACAAACCACCAGAATGGCACTCACATGAAGATGAGGCAATGACGCTCATGGAGAATACCAAGCCACCCAGACAAGCCAACAGCATAACTGTGATATTAGACCAATTCCCATACCCACCAAAGAATTCTGGCTAAAGGAAGCTTACTGGGCAGAGCTAGACAGGAGACCCCTGTGTTGATTCTGGGGCTAACTGTGACAGCACAATCCCCTGGAATGTTTGCCAGCCAATGAGCTGAGCTTGCCCACCATGCCTCTAGCACCCCCTCCCCAAGTTTCCATCATTAGGTAATATGCATGTACTCTTAAAAGATGATGGGTGGTATTGCATATACAGGAGAACCTGACTTTTGCAGGCCAATCCAAATGGATAAAGAGAGAATTACAGGGACACCCAGCAACCCAGGCAGTAGGAGGAATCTGACCTCCAATGCATCTTTGTTGGGAATACAACACATCCTGCTATTGTGGAAGGGACTTAGGACACACTCCTTCCTGTATCTGAATCCCTTTAAACAAAACTGTTTGTCCTGCAGTATCCTCCAGACATCCCATCTTCTAATCACACAAGCAGCTGGTCACTCGTTTTCAGAGCACTACAGAACTATACGAGACCAGAGACTGGCTACAAGATTTCCCTAGCTGCACTAAATCTGAGGAAAGGCCTTGCCCGAGTAGTTTTTGTCCCAAACTTTGCAAAACCTGAAGTTCATAAGGATTGAAGTTGGGTGCTTACACATGCAAAACATGTACCTTATCTTTGTGATCCAATTCTGCTGAGCACCTTAGCACAGATAGGTGGAGGGGGGATACTTCCCATCATGCTGTCCAAGTCTCTTCAGTGGTTGGAACTTTCTAGATGCATTTCCTCACAAGTATGAGGGCCAGAAACAACTCCTTTTTAAATAAGCAAACATGCAAGAAAGTAAGAGCTGTGGCCTAAGCAACTCCAAAGCACAACCAAGGCTGTGAATAGGGTATAACTCTTAAACAGGATTCCATTTTATTAAGAACAGAACCTGTGGACAAGAGACGTCTTCCTACACACCAGGAAATTCTCAGTGTTGCCCTACCAGGGTACCCAACTTGGCTAAGTACTCCACCATACAATATTTTAGCCAGGACTGGCAGAGGTAAAGGGAATAATACAGTCCTCAGGGCATCAGCAGGCCTACTTCACCTCTCCAATAGAACTGACAGATCTGTCACCCCCCCATGTGACCACTGATTGCATACCTTTCTTTCTTGCCTGCAATATGAATGGTGGACCAATCTCCTCCACCATGTTCCCTGTGATATCACACACAAGTATCATAAGGAAAATACAGTAGTAGCGGCAGAAATTATGGTAGCAGATAGGTGACAGATCTGGAGCAAGCGAGGAGGCCAGACTGGCCATCTGCACAATACAACTAAGACACTGCAACACAGTCCACGTAACTGCAGCCATTTTATTATGAACAAGAGAGATGGACCAAAAGAATGCTTTGTCCGTGTCACAAACCCTGGCTTGCCTGGGAGGGTTTCCAAGGGGCCCTGCAGCACCATCCCTTCCTCACAGAACAGGGCAGCACAGAGACTGAAGAGAGCCTCTGACGACACCAAACACAGACGAGTGCCACATGGTACCCTCTGAGGGTGGGAAGCCATTGCAGCCAACCATAATTCAAAAGGAGGAGCTGGGGTCTGGAACGAAGCTCAGTTGCAGCTCTTGGGGAGACGGTAGACACCACCAGAGTAGATGAGCTGCTGATCTCGGACCTTCTTCTGGAGGAAACCCTGCAGCTCCTGGATGTCAATCTCTGTCACCATGGGGCCGGTCATCACAAAGATCTTGAGCATGCTGTGGATGCGCTCCAGTGACAGACTCTCCAGGTTCGTCAGCATTGCCTGGATGTATGTCCAGAAAAGCTGCAGGGTGCATCAAAGGAAAGGTCAAAAATATAGACGCTGAAGGTTATGGTACGTACACAGGAGAGATGTGCAGTGTACTAATTATGTTCTCTCAGTTGGAAGCCTAGCCCCATTTATCAAGCATACAATTTCCCTAAAAACATGCACTCTGCATATGCTCAGATACACTATTATTAAACTGGCACTGAAAACAAGTTCTTGATCTCACTCGTGACTCAAATTAAACCTTGCTTTTAGAAAGAGACACCGCATTCTGTCCCAAAAGCATGCTCTGGAAAGGGACCAGCATCTGTACTTTAGCCAGAAAACCATGAACACTTATGTTTGGAATATGCTACCCAGATTAAATCAGATATAAAGCAAGACATAAATATTTGAGGCTTTGCAGAATGTATTCAGACTGAAGAATCTAGCTTTACTTGGCATGCAACTGGAGGACATACTTGACAGTTTGGTGTAGCTGTTAGGAGCACAGACTCTAATCTGGGAGAACTGGGTTTGATTCCCTATTCCTCCACATCCAGTTGCTGGTGAGACCTTGGGTCAGTTACAAGTTCCTTCAGAGAGGTTCTCTTATAAGCTGTTCTCAAAAGAGCTCTCTCAACCCTACCTTCCTCACAGGGTGTTTATTGTGGGGAGGGGAAGGGAAAGGAGATTGTAAACTGCTCTGAGACTCCTTTGGGTAGTGAAGGGCAGAATATAAATCCAATCTCTTCTCATGTAACTGGAGGGCACAGACTGCATGCCAACTGAGCTTTAGAATCTGCCTGCAGTTGATTCAAGGGAGAAATTATCCCCCACCCCACATAACTACAGCTCTGAGAGCACAAGAGCAGCACCTGCAACTCTTCCTCCTTTTGGTCAGCTTGCGAGGCCATGGCCGAATCGCCTTCTTCGTCGCTGTCAATCAGCACCACTTTCTCTGCCCGGTCCTTCTGCTCCTCTTCAATTACAGTGAATGTGCCTGGAGGCTCCTCTCGTAGCACACCTTGCTGCAGCCACAGGGTCATCTTGCGCCGGAGGGATGTCACAGGAACCTTCAGCACCTCACTCAGCTCATCCAGAGTCCACGTGCCTGAAAAGGGTCAAAGGCCAAAAGTGTAACAAGGAAAATAGTCAGATGCCAGCACAAGCATTGTGTTTGCGGGGGGTGTGTGTGTGTCAGGACAGGGCACAACTCATCAGCAGTGAGGCACAGACTTGCAAGTAGGAAGAATCTCAGGGTGCGATCACACACACAATTGGACCAGCCATAGGTGCAAATGCCAGGCAGATTTAAAGGGTGCGATCAGACACGAACATCTGGGAAGCACCCTGCACCTGTCAGCAACCCATTTTGTTCCGCTGCAGGAGCGGAGTAAAAAGACACCGGGGAAAACCCAGTGGTAAATGGGTTGCGACGGACCACGGATGAAGCTTCCCATGTCTGATAGCTCCAGCGTGCTCTCATGGCATCGGGATGGTCTGATCAGGCCATCCCGACTCCGTGCCATTGTCCCCCCCCCAGTACACACATCATCGCAAACTCCATAGGGGGCCCTCAGTGCAGAGATGCGATTCATCGATTCCTCTTTTAGGCGCATCGGAAACAAACGGCAAAAAAAGAAAAAACAACCCGACTCACCTATGGTTGTGTCTGATCACGCAGTGGCGGGCTGTGCCCGCTGCTTCCAAGGACTGTGTGATTGCGCAACTGCGGGTCAGATTCCTCCAGAGGAAATAGCCTTGCTTTCCCTCCCGTGTGTGACCGCCCCCCTCAGCTAGCAGGGCTGTGCTCTATCTGAGATCCTGGAGAGCAGCTGCCAGTCAGGATGGCTGCAGAATAAAGGACTGGACAGGCCAAATGACCTGAATCTGCAGAAGGCAATGTCTTACAAACAAGTCACACTGTGTTTCACATTTTTAGGATGCCCACTAAGTTTGAGTCATCTGCTGTCCTCAAAACACTCCTCTCCCATTCAAAGTTCTTTCCTAAATCACTAGAGCAGGGGTCCCCAAAGTGATGCCCGCAGGCACCTTGGTGCCTCCCAACATGCTTCCTGGTGCCCGCCAAGTGTTTTGACAAAGTGGGTGGGGCTAGGTGGGCCTTTTGCCCAACAGGGCTTCTAATGAGCCACTGGAGATTTTTGCTGTGTGACTGAGAAGTAAGCTATGGCAGTCATTTCGTGGCTGGCTACACCTCCTGCGGCAGCCATTTTGTGGCTGTGCCCACAGACTCAAAAGGACTGGTGAGTGACCCCAGCACGAGAGTCTCTTCCATGTTGTGCTACTGGCTACCGGCGAGCCCACTGCTGCACAACAACAGCTGCAATCACCTCCTCTCAGCAGAGAGCAGCAGTGTATAGCTGCTGTATAGAAGTGGACTCACTCTTGCTTTGGAAGTGCAAGATGATCGCCGCATGCACCGGTGAGACAGAGAGGGAAAGGGTGCGGTCCGCCAACTCCACATCCAGTTTCACCAAGCCCAGGTGGTGCTTCCAGTTTAGCGTCCTCATGGCCTAAAAACAACCAGGCAAAAGGGGATGCTCAGCAACCTGCCCCTCGTGCTGCATCAACGGAAGAAAGGCAGGGAACAAGGAAAGGCAAGAGCAAGTGCAGCACCTGATCCCTGCCCCCCTTCCCGGAGCCATCAGTAGCCTAGTGCAACACAGTCACCGGGTGCTCCGTAGTCCTTACTGCTATAATCTTGAGCAGTGCAACATTTCTGCGTGCATGCACAATTACCACTGGGAAATATGATGACAGGGAATTGCAGAGGAAGATGTAGGCAGTGTAAAGGGAAGATGACCGGTCGGAAAAGCTGTTACTCCAAGATGCCCTGCAGGCTGCCTTATCTATCTGATACGACATCATCCTGGCTTTCCTTCTAAGAGCTCAGGGCAGCGTACATATGATCCTTCTACCTAGAGATGTGAAGGCCCGGAAAAAAACCAGGAACATTTGGGGGGGGGAGGGGTTTTTTCTCTGAAGCCTTTTTTGTTTTTTCCCAGAAAATTGGAAAAATTGAAAAAAGAAAAGAAAATGATTATGGAACGTTTTATTTTAGCATGATGAATAAAATATTTTAAGTCAAGGTGTTCAAATATTTTCCAAATCATTTCATATGAACTCTCCAATGCAAGAACAAGATGCATTTCTTCCTTTAGGAGGTGCTATTGTCAGAAGAAAATAAAAAGGTTTCAGTTTAGTTTTTGCATGTGGGTGGGTATTCTGTTTGTAGTAATTGTTTGGATACACTATATTTTTAATATGCTAGTTGTGATAATTTCATGCCAAGTAAAAATATCCATAGTCATATTTTATGTTCCTAAAGTAACAGAATGACTTTCAATCTGGAAAAGACAAAAGAAATGCTAATGTAGCAATTTTTTTTCAATGTTTCCAAAAATTTCCGTTTTCCCCCCGGAAAAAAACGAAAAAACCCGGTTTTTTTCCAGAGCTTCAAAATTTCCAGAAATTTTACATCTCTACTTCTACCCAACCCTTGACCGTTTGCAAAGGCTAAAGACTGTGAGCCTCCTGCCAGATGTCCCTCCAGGCTAACTCGCTGACCTTCAGTTTCTCATATTTCTTGGAGTAGGCCTCCATGGCCTCCTTGATCTGTTCAGGCAGCTCCAGCTTCTCTTCCTTCAGTGGTGGCCAGAACTCACTGGATAAGATAACAGCAACAAGACTAAACGGGGGCCTCTCTTCTTCTGGGAGTTTCTGCTCCTCATCACGAATATTAGTGTTAATGCGGCGAGAGTCTGCCATGTCCTAAGTGGGGAGAAAGGGGAACAGAACTGCTTTACTGCCAGGCTACAGAGAGAACAAGGGAATAATTAGTATGGGGCACTTCCAACCAGGAGCTGCGGTGGCTCAAGTGGTTAAGACGCTGAACTGCAGGCTGTGGAAGGTCGGTAGTTCATAAGGAGGGGTCATAAGGAGGTCCATCAGTGGGGCCAGGACACTAGAAGCCCCTCCCACTCTTGCCCCCTAAGCACCAAGGATATAGAGCATCACTTGCCCCAGACATAAAAACCTAAGAGGAGCCATGTTGGATCATGCCAATGCCCCATCCAGTCCAACACTCTGTGTCACACAGGCGCCAAAACCCAGGGGCCATCAGGAGGTCCACCAGTGGAGCCAGAACTCCAGACTTCCTCCCACTGTTGCCCCCCCCCAAGCACCAAGGATCTAGAGCATCACTGCCCCAGACATAAGAACCTAAGAGAAGCCATGTTGGATCAGGCCAATGGCCCATCCTGTCCAACACTGTGTCACACAATGGCCAAAAATACCAGGGGCCCTCAGGAGGTCCATAAGCGGGGCCAGACCTTTGGAAGCCCTCCCCCTGTTGCCCCCCCAGCACTGAGAATACTAAGCATCCCTCTACACCTTGCTGCTCATAGCCACTGATGGACCTCCCGATGGACCGAGTGTGCCGCATGATGGTGTGAGCTCCCATCTCTAGTTCCAGCTCCTGCCAACCTAGCAGTTCGAAAGCAAGAAATTGAAAGTAGATAAATAGGCACCACTTGCCGCATGATGGAGTGAGCTCCCATCTCTAGTTCCAGCTCCTGCCAACCTAGCAGTTCGAAAGCAAGAAATTGCAAGTAGATAAATAGGTACCACTTCAGTGGGAAGGTAACAGCGTTCCGTGTGCTCATGCCGACCACATGACCACGGAAATGTCTTCGGACAGCGCTGGCTCTTCGGCTTTGAAACAGAGATCAGCACCGCAACCCTAGAGTCGGATTTGACTGGCTTTCGAGCAAGGGAACCTTTACCTTTACCTACTTCCAACCAGCCGGCTGTGTTTCACCTTGGTGCTACAGTCCCACTGCTTTCTATAAAAGGTACTGGGAGATAAACCTGATCCACCTTTCACTACATGGCATGCACCTGTCCTAGGACAAGCCACAAGACTTCAGCTTACTTCTCTTCTCTTGCTTTTGATCAGATTGTTAAGACCCTGACAGTTCAGAATTAAAGCTTTCAGCTTACTAGCCTCAGTCAAAACAAAAAAAAAGATTTCTTAAGTATGCAATATCCCTATGTGTACAATTTTTGCTCTGTTTCTTAAGTATGCAATATCCCTATGTGTACAACTTTTGCTCGGTTTCTGTGTTGGACATTAAATTATTTTTTCTAGGTCCAAATTATGGACACACCACAGCAGACCAAACAATAACCTGATGAACATGATTACATAAAAAAGGAAGCTTACTAAGGCACTCCAACTGGGCGGTGAATATCCCAGTTTCCAGGGAGAATGATTCTCTCTGGTCAAAAGACTAATGCTTGCTTTCGAGTCTGGGTTAAGGTCAGGGCTGAATTTAAGCTTGGCTAATAAGGGGTTTTTTTTGGCAGGTGTGTGTGTAAAAGTTTGAATGTGTCTTTTACCCCACCCTATTATACCTTTCCTGTTTCTAATTTACCTCCTGAAGAATACTGGGTTAGCGTTTCATATTAATGACCATTTAATCAATTTACCTTTAACATGACTTCGCAGTAATGCATCTGGGCTTCCCCAAAACGCAGCTTCAGCAGTTCTACATTTCGGATTTCCCTAAGGCAGAGAAGCAAAAGAAGGAGAGGCTGAGATCTGAGCACATGAGGAATCAGAAGTGACAGAAAGCAAACACAGAAGTAGCAGCCAGAAGGGGCTGAAGGCATTTTGCCATCTTAAGCAAGGGCCATGCACTGCCCACTGCAGATATAACTGGAGCTCCAGCAGTGCTGCAGGGCCAGGTAGGTGGCATGGCTCTGGAAGGCACTGACTGGTGTATGTCACCCTCCCATGCCACTGGCAGCCAGGAGAAAGATGGGCTTTGGAGGCATTGCCAGTGGCAGCACTGGCACCCTTGCTCAATTATGAAGCCTCAAGCAATTGCTTGGGTGGTGAAGCAGCTCTGAGAGCACCTGCAGGAAGAATGGCCATCATCGTTGCAGTGAAGAAAATCTGCTGCCGTGCACTCGCAAATTTAAACTAAGGGCTGGAGGCCCACTAGGTAGATCCTTTAATTGCTACCACATCAAGCAGGACCTGTGGCCAATGTCAGGGACTGAAATGCCTCCCCCCTTTCTCCTCCGACCATAGGCCCAGTAGTGCTTTAGACATGGTGAGGACAAAGTGAAACAATTCTTCACACATCGCGTAACATAGTGATAGCTACCAGCTTTTGCATGACTTTAAAAGGGGATGGATTATGGAGGAGACCTATTAGCCAGAATGTTGTTTAGAGACAATGCACTCCTGAATATCAGTGGCAGGGAGGGAGAGAGAGAGGGAGGGAATCAGGAGGAAACTGGCTGTTGCCTTAATTCTCTGCTTGTGAGTTTTCTGAAGACATCTGGCTAGCCAGTATGGAAACAGGACGCTGAATGAGATGTACCTTTTGCCTGAACCCGCAGGGAGAGACTTGACGTTCAAATGCAGTATACATCTCAGTACAAAATATTGCAGAAAAATAAGAGGGTGGCATTGCCCTTCATGATTTGCTTATGAGCATCTAAAGATATCTACCTGGCCACTGTAGGAAAGAGAAAGCTGGTCCAGATGGATCTTTAGTCTGATCCAACAGCAAACCTCTTGTATTCCTATGGTGAGGTGATAGGCTCTAAGGTATTTGCTGACTGGGACCCTGGCCTTAAACCCTCCCAACCCTATGCAGTTTTTGCCACAGCTTCTAGGGCCAAGGAAGGACAGACTTGCAACTCAGACAGCAGGGCCAGCCCTCACCTCTCTGCACTGTAGTTGAACTGGTGTAGCAGCCGGTCAGCTAGGAGCGTGCGATATTCGTTGATGAACAGGTCCTTGCTGCCATAGATGCTCACCAGCAGACTGATGATATCTGAGGAGCGGCGCTTTGAACTCGATTTCCCTGGCAGGACACGGAGACAGTGAACAACCAAAAAAAGGGGACTAGGATACAATGCAATGAGGCAAAGTGATGGAAACCATCAAATTCTTGGGAAAGTCAACTTCTTATTCTTCACGAATGCTGAGGACATGTATTTCTCTATTGTAGTTTGTATGAGGACATTCAGGCAGCCTATTTAGAAGATATTCTTAAGAAGGATGCCAAGCAATCCGATGACAGAATGTTGTATCGTTTACTGGCTTCACAAAACATAGTGGTTATTGAAGCGGTTGCTAAGTTTTGTAACTGCCTTATAATGAGGAAGATGTGTGTTAAACCCATGAACTGAATGGCGATTGTGCATGATTCTGATCTATGCCAAAGGTTTTGAACTTGAATGCTGAGGAAAACTAAAAATTCTGCAAACTAAGTTATGAACATCTGTTGTGTTTCACATACTGCTCCTGGTAGTCATGGGGAGCAAGCAAGATCTCTGCAGAATATTAAACCCAAGACCAAGATGCTGCCCATATAGTTTAAAACTTAATCTGGTTCAGAATTCAACATTTTAAAGAGGTATTTTAATAAAGTAATTTTAATACATAAAAATTGCTAGTTCTTATGGATGTGAACATCATCACATAAATAAATCTCTCTAGCACATTATAATTTTGCACTTCCTTGAAGCAATTAACAATAGAGTATACAGCTCCCCTTTCCTATCTTCATAAGGACTAGAACTTCAGCACAAAAATTAAAGTGGAGATTTCCCAATATTTGTTAAACATTTATTGCAACATCTAAGATGCTAAACTGTGGCCCAGATAATAAATTGTACATTCGCTGAAGAACAGAACATACACCAACAAGGTTGTTGTGATGTTTGCCATTTGTTTGAAACTGTTTGGGGAGGGGGCAGGAACTTGTCAGAAAACAAACAAACATTGCTTTTGGAATATAAATACAACCTACTTACTTTATGGAAATGAATAAAAGAGTATGTTGTAATTTGACTATACCCTTTAATAACTAATGTAGAAAGTAACCAAAACATGTTCACAGCCGTTTGGTTCCCTGTAGTAAACTATTTAGCTGAAGGAGGTATAGTTCCAAACAACTCATATTATCACAAACGGTTATATTTTTCAAAACTACTTTATTTTGGAATATACTAAATGTTGAAACTGTAAACAAATACAAAATTCAAGCTGTACTGTTATCTTCTTACTCTCAAATTGTAAGATTTCTAGCTATATTATGACTGTTGTTGAAAATATATAAAGTATTAAAATAACAATAATAATAAAGAAATGAATTAAGTAGTCTGGCTAACAAACAAACGCTCTTTTTAGGCTGTTTATCTGGGCTGAAAAATCTTTTTGCGAAACTTCTCAACAAGCTCAGGAATTGGAACAGTAAGATCTTGCAAGGTCAATTCCTGCTTTCTGTTTGGAGAGGAAAAGGGGAAAAGGGAAACCAAACTACAAGAGGGGCAAGAGTGAATACTCCTGTCACATTTACTAACCTGGGTCTGCATCAACAGGATCAGGCACCCAGTCTTCTGGTTGAGAGACGTCATCATCACTCTCTTGGCCATTCTCCAGGGTCACTGGATCAGCTTTGGAGAGCTCATTTGCCAAGTCACCCGATCCTTCGGCATCACCTGTTAGACCGGCCACAATCTGCCGCACTGTATCCTCCCTGGTTCTGTCAAGAGGAGGCAACCTGCTTGAAGGAGCCTACGGTACAAACCTATATAGGTGTTTCTGCCAGCACTATGCCAGCACCTACACCCACTTGCACCATCCCTCAGAAGAACTGTGACAATTATAGTTTGGGAAGTGAGCTGTGAACCACCAACAATTCTCAGCATCCTCCAAAAGCTACAGTTCCCAACATTCCTTAAGGGGAAGGCAGGCCTACATTTTACACGGCTCCTGCTCACCTCAAGTACTTCCTGATGGGCTCACAGGCCACCTCCAAGATGACCATGGAAGGGTCCAGCTCTCGCAGGGCTTTGATAGCTGAGATGTAGAGGGTAATGATATCCGATGTGTTCACCCCTAAAACAAACATGTAAGGAGATGCAGAAACTACAGATTGGAAAATGCAAATGCCAAGAAGCTCACCAACTGCTCTTTGGGTTGGTGTAGCCCTGTATATCCCACCCCAGGCCCCCCAAAATATTGTAAAGCGGAAGACTTGGGTCTCTTCTGTCACAGAAGAAGGTAGGAAGAAAGCCTTTCACAGCTCATACCAGGCTTCATCCAGTGGACTAAACTGAGTACGTCACGTACACTAAGCAATCTGAGCTGGAACCTTTGCATGAGGTCTTTGACTACCACCAGTTTCAAAGCTCTTTTGATCTTTCTTTGTCATCTTTCCTAGTCACACAACTTCCCTGTGAGGCTGGCCACAGTTATTCCCATTTTACAAAAGGGGTAACTGTAGCTAAGGGGAAGAGCTTTGCTCAAGGCACGGCCCATAACAGAGACGGGCTCTGAAGCCACATCTCCCATATCCATATCCGACATTTTATTCAGTGCTACCCTGTTGACTCTTGCCTGCCATCTTAATTAACTACTACCAAGGAAGAGGAAAACATAACTGGTCTCAGATTAGGCCCGGAGGCTTTCAGCAGCAACTGGAAAAAGAGGGATGCAAGCCACTGACCTACATTTAGTAGGCTTGTGTGCTACACTATTTTCTTGTTTTCTCACGTATAAACATAAGAAAAGCCTTGTGTGATTGCAAGTCCGAAATTCTGTTTTCAGCTGCAGCCAGGCAGATGCTTCTGGGCATGAAGCCAACAGCCCTCCCCTGTTGCTTGTCCCCAGAATCTGGTATTCAGAGGTAGATTCTTTGCGCATGGAAGATCCATTTAGCTGCTGTTAGACCTATCCTCCTCCGTGAATTTGTCTGATTTAAATCCATTTAAGCCTGTGGCTAGCAACATACCCTGTGCAAATTTCATAAATTAACTAACTCCCTTGGGTCTGCCCAGACTCTACAGCCCACGCGTTTCAGGGATGATTTCAGTTCCAGTATAGTGAGAAAAGGGAGCACACAACAGTAGGTTTGAGAAGCACATGATGTGGCAACCTTCATGAAGCTAAGCAGGTCTGGATCTGGCCAGCACCAGGACAGGAGGCCCATTGGGAGCATTATGTATTCAGCTTTGATGAGTCCCGTGAGGAAGGAAAGGCAAATCATAAACATCAAACACCTCTATCTACTTCCTCCATGTGAATTATCTTTTGTGAATCTCTATCATACCCCTCCCAAGACTGCAGCCGCAGGAGAGAGGCAGGGTTAAAAATACCCACCAGGATGAAGAAGCCGCATTTCTAAGGCGCCCTTCAGAGAGCTCAGAAGCTGCTGTCGTTGATTGGTCCGTTCTAGACAGTACTTCAGATCATCCACTGCTGGCTTCGACTCTGGGAAATCTGCAGGCCAAAAATCATGGGAAGGGAAGCACTACACATTCATGGCATATGACAGAATGACAAGATATTTATTGTCAAGACGAAAATAATAACGAGCATTTATATAGTGCATTCCAAGTCTATGAAGTGCCTCATTTACATGGCCTCAATAATCCCTACAACTGCTTAAGTAATATTTTCATCCATAGTGGTATTATCCCTGTGTCACAAATGATGGCTCAAAAAACTGACAGCTTAAATCTCAACTGAGCAAAATTTAACTCGGCAAGTTCTCAACTCCAAGCCTTAGCCATTACAGTACACTAACTTGACAATATAAGTTGACTCTGAATTGTACCCCATGAAATAAGGAGGTGGCTTGGTGGGTGAGTTTTGCTTCTGCTTAGAGGCTGATTGACAGGCAGTGTTCAGCATCAGGATCAACTGCCCTCAAACTCTGTATTTGCAGGCAACCCCTTCTGCAGGGGTTTGCCTGTTGGGGGAGCCCTGTGCATCTGGGTCTGCCAGGGAATCTCAAAACATTGCAGAAGATTCTGAGGCATCTTCTAGCACTCATTTTATGCAGGGTGCTGGCCAGCCCTGCTAGCTTCATGTAGAGTAAACCCTAAACATGCATAACACTCTCCTGCAGATTCACATAGCAGGGGGGATGACATGAAACTGTCTTATAGAATGTAAGGTTTCAGATGGAGAAAAGTCTTTCCCAACACATGCTAATTGAGATTGTTTAACTACAGATGCTGGGGGTTGAACCTGGGGTCTTCTGCTTACAAAACAGCTGCTTTATCACTGAGCCACCAAGTCCAAGTTCAGTAGTTGATGTGAGGCTGCCTTCCAGGCAACGTGGGTATGCCATTACCAATCTTCTCATTAAGCAACCCCTGAAAAACTAGTCTTGGATAGGGGCTGAAGTTTCAGGCACAAATCCCCATTCCGCAGTAAAGCTCACTAGATGACCTTGGGGCACTCTCTTGGTGTAACCTACCTCACAGAGTTGATGAAATACAAAATGGGGAAGGAACAACCAAGTCCATCACCCTAAGTTTCTTGAAAGAAGGGCAGGGTGAAAACTGGAAATAGAGCTTCTAAAAACTCCGTTGGAGTTCCTTAGAGAACAGTTTGAAAGATGCTGAAGCTTACCCTTTGGTGGGTTTCCTAGCTGGAGCCACCTGCGCTGCAAGCGTCTATTCCGCACACTCCTGTTCTCTCCTTGTGGAACTCTGTAATAGTCTGTGACACCCTGTGCAACTGTAGAGGTAGATCTGAACCAATCCACAATTGATAGGCCCCATTTATGCAGAGTGAAGGCAACCTTTAAACTGTCTTCCAAACTCTTGTGAAAAGGGGGAGGAGGGAGAAATAATTTGCAAGGCTAGAGCACACATGCCTTTACCATGGTTGGATGGTTGAAAGAGAGCTGGCTGAGACTGAATCCTGCTAAGACGGAGGCTCTGTGGCAGGGTGGATGGGGGTTCAGGTTTGGGGTGCCGACTCCCAGCTCTTGACAGTGTGCCCCTAATGCTACCACCAACTGTCGAAAGCCTGAGTGTGGTCTTGGATGCCTCCCTATGAATAGAGACCCAGACCACAAATGCTGCCAGACTGGCGTTTTTCCAGCTATACCAGGTCAGGCAACTGGCTCCCTACCTGTCTTGCCCTCACCTAGCCACAGAAATCCACGCAACAGTCACCTCCAGACTAGACTACTGTAACTCGCTCTACACAGGGCTACCCTTGAGACTGACCCAGAAACTCCAGTTGGTCCAGAATCTGGTGGTGCTGGTTCTCACGAGGATCCAGTGAACTGCACATATTCAACCTGTGCTGCATGAGCTACACTGCCTCCAGGTGAAGTACTGGATCAGGTTTTGGTATTAACCTTTAAGGCCCTAAACGGTGGGACCCACTATCTTCAGGACCGTCTCTCCTGGTATACCAGTACTTACTGGTGATCCCCCTCCCGAGAGACATCCAGCTGTCCTCGACCAGCTGAAAACGCCCTGGCTCCAACCTGGTGGAACTCTCTGCCAAACAACATTCATGCCCTGTGGGATTTAATGCCGTTCCACAGGGCCTGTAAGGCAGAGGTGTTCTGTCAGACATTTGGTTGAGGACAGCAATGGCTCCTATCTTTTCTGGTACCATCTGTTCTGTCCCCCACCCCCCACGAGGCAGTACAACAATTTGAAGCCACCAAGTGCCATCCAATTAGGCCAACTGTTGTACTGTTATTGCTTTTAACTGTGAACTTAACTTATGGTTGTCCTTTGTTTGTTGTACACCGCCCTGAGCCCTGTTTACAGGGGAGGGTGGTTTAGAAATTTAATGTAATAAATAAATAATAAATACCTCGGATGATGCTGAACAGTTCTTCGATGCGCATGCTAGCATACAGGCGGTAGAAGAATCTCTGGACATGGCAGCGCCATCGCTTCAGAGTGCTGATGGCTTCAGGGTTGGGATGGGTAGCTGCCCCTCCTTGCAGAAACACTCTGCTAAGCCAGCCAATCACCTTCTCAATCCACTTCATGACGAGAGAGAGAGAGAGAGAGAGAGAGAGAGAGAGAGAGAGAGAGAGAGGGGGAGAGAGCAAAAGAATTTTTTGTGACAGCCAGTCACCTTGTCAAACAGCGTGAGAGAGAGAGAGAGAGAGAGAGAGAGAGAGAGAGAGAGAGAGAGAGAATGGGAATGAATCACCATCAGATTCTACAGGGCTTCCAAGATGCAAAGCAATTTACCAATTCTATCTCATTCATCCACAGAGAAAGGTCTAATTTATGTTCTTCTTATGGAGAAGTAACGCAAGTTGAGACAGAATGTGTTGCTTACAGCCACCCAGTGAGCTTTACAGTTGAGGAGGTACCCAAGTTCCCACACCAAAGTACCAAAAGATGCTATTTATCCTTTTCTAGAACAGTCCTGCTGCTGCACCTTGCATAAAGCCAGCTGAAGACACACAACACTACCTTATACTGAATCAGACCACTGGTCAATCAAAGTCAGTACTGTCTACTGGTTGCAGCTCTCTTCTGTCTCAGGTGAAGGTGTGCAAAGACTTGCTCCAAGGAGAACCCTAGACAACCAGAAAGGTAGAGGAAGGACTCAACTTTTTTCTAGCTCACAAAACTTTTGCCACTCGGTAGCCTAGAGGTGATCCTTATTTACCACATGTGACAGGCTGCTTGCAAACTTCTCGCAATTTGCCTGTAGTATGAATCAGAGAGACATTGGTTCAAGCCTCACTCTATGTGGTGAAACACAGACTCTCATCTCTGAATTAATAAAGTAGTCTTGCAGCCTCATTGGTCAGAGGGGGGTGGGGTTTGCAAGGCTGAACCTTAAGAATGTAAATAAATTTAGGAGAAATATAGAGGGGCTGTCTGCTAAGGTAACTGTTTTCCAAAGTTTTGCTTTAGGCCAGTGGTTTTCAAACTGCGTTACCATGAACCCAGAGGTTTCAAGGAGCTTATTAGGGATTCCTGAGCAGGGACTAGCTTTCCTGAGAGCTTTCCAGCAGGTACTGAACTTTTCCTGCAACAAGCAGTCACAGGGGAGTGCTAAGTTGTGGTCCATTGCATGATCAGTCTATGGTAACCAAAGAAGAGGCACAACAACTGAACAGCATCCCATGAGAACCTATCTTGAGCTCCAGAATCCTTTGCAATGCATGGGGTTCCCGACTCAAATCTATGGAGGAAGTTGTAAGGCCACCAGTTGAGGCACCACATTTTAAAGGAACACCTCAGAGAAAATGAAGATGAACATATGATCTCTGACAAGAACTAAGCCTTGGGTGTTTGACTTCATATACAAAGCTGTCTTATATCTAGTTCTGAATACAAATGCATACACATAAAGCTGACATATCTAGTCATAACATCGGTTCACATAACTTGGTTATCACCTACTCCAACTCACAGCAACTTTTCTGGGCCACAAGGCTCTTTATAAGAAAGTCTTTCCACACACGTACAGTATAGGACAATTGCAATGCAAGGGAGACAACCTGGGACCTGCTGTATTCAAAACACCTGCTCTGCCACTGACTCACAGCCCTAGCTACCAAAACCCTACTCACCTCTTGGAATTCATTCAGAAAGGAGCGTTCATATTCCCCCCGGCATCTCCATTCCATCCGCTCCTCAATCATTCTGTGAAGGATGTTGGTGACAGCATCAGCGCTCACTCGCTCCAGCAGGTTGAGTCTGCGACTGAAGGGACAAAAGGTTGTTCCTCAGAAATCAGTACAAAAATTAAAAACCCTAAACCATCTCCAGATGGAGGAGTATTTTAAAACAAAAGCTGAAAAATATTTAAACAAATCTACCTCCCTTTAATGAGCATTTTGTTTTATGATCATTTAGCAGAGTGTCTTCATTAAAATGATCTCTCTGTTCTGCCTGTGATTATTAGTTATAGATGCACTTGGGCAGATTTGCATGGAAGTTTGGGGGGAAGCCGAGTGCTCTTGTATTATAACATCTACTGTTTTCTTTTTGATGACGGAAGTAACTGTATCAGTAGGTTATATTTTCAATTACAGCAAAATATATAATGAAGCAGGAGTGAGGAATTCAGCCTTACACAGCATAAACTCTTCATCCTGACTTCCAAGGTCATCTCACTTCTCTGCCTTTCTATCCCAATTACTCTTCCCATGACCATTACCCAGATCCACCATGCTCAGATGTCCAAAGGTATTCTGATCCTTTAAATGATACTGAACCACCCCCACCCCCTATCCAATGGCTCTTCCATCCTGAAGTCCTCTTCTAGAACATTTACATGAGTCTGCCTCTCCTTTTACTTTCAGATTCTTCCGCATAACCCACCTTTTCCATTAAACCTTTGCCACAACGTTAGTACTCACCATTAACTGACACAAAGCTCAAGTATGTGTAACAAGACTAACACTGCAATACTATGCAGACTTACTCCAGCCTAAGCCCATGAATTTCAATGAATTCAGGCTCAAGTAGCTTTGCCCAGAATTGCATTGTAAACAGCCATTCTTCCCTTGCTGTCTTCCTCCTGTTTTCTAATGTAAAGTGTAGCTGCTCAGAGCAGGGTGCTGTCTTCTTGCGTGTGTTACTCTGCCAAGCACCCTGACAGGACTACACAAATAATCAATAATAAACTAAAAGGCATTAGGCAAGTCAGTCTCCCTCAGCCTCACTTTGCAATGCAGGCATAATAATGCCGGCCTACCTTACACGGCTATTTTAAGATTACTAAGGAAGGCAATGGAAATGCTGTGAACATTCTGAAACTCTACCAAAATGCCAAATGTTGTCACACACTACTCAACAAAAGTCATATTGTTATCATCCCCATACTGCAATAGGACAGGGAAGAAGCTAAAGGGGCATGGCTTCCCCAAGGCTCCTTACTGTTTACAGCTGAGGTTGATGGTTCAATGGCGGCTGTCCCAGCTACTTTTTATTTAATTCTTTTATACCCTCCCAGTAGGGACTCAAAGCAGTTTACGTCATTCTTCTCTCCTCCATTTTATCCTCACAACAACCCTGGGAGGTGGGTTAGTCTGAAAGTGTGTGACTGGCCCAAAGTCACCCAGTGAGCTTCCATGGCATAAGTGGGGATTCAAACCTAGGTCTCCCAAACATCAGCCCAACACTCTTAACCATTGCTCCACACTGGGTCTCACAAAATCGCTTCCCTAATTTCTGTGTTCTGTGCACACAATTGGCTCGCAACTAACTAGCAGCAGGGGCCTTCACAGGTTTCATGTCTGTTTCAAGACCCCAAAAAGTGCTTACAGAATGTCATTGAGCTGCTGAAACTGGTCCATGGCTGTTGGGCACCAACACTGGGACTTCTTACAGTTGCAGCCTGCGCACTGCAAGCCCCCTCCTCCAGGTTCACTCTCCTCTGCTTCACTCTCTTGCTCATTGTCACTCATGTTGCTCTCTCCCTCATTCGCCTTGTCTTCACTTCTCTTCCATTGCCTCATGTAGATCTTGAAACTGCGACTGTAAAACTGTTGGATCATCTCCTGGAAGTTTTTTGTAGTTGAGAAGAAGAGGATGGCTCTGAACATGGTGTAGACTTTCTCCTGCAGCCCCTGGGATCCAGTCCCAAGGAGCAAGCCTGCTTTGGTCCATTTCTCCAGAAGGTCCATGCTGTGTAGGTAAGGGTCCAGGCGGCACTTCAGCAGACAAAAGGCATCCAGGAGCAGAAGGGAGCACTGAGGCTCTTCGGCTGTGTTTTCATACTGTGCAATACAATTCCAGAACTCTGGAGCAATGTTTGCCTGAAGATCAGTCTGCAGAACTTCCAAAAACCACTCCTCCACAACTGAGTGTAAGTCATACCGCTGCAAGACCTCTATGGCAACCTGCAAGTCATAATCTTTTGGCGGCCCTGCCACACTGGATCGAGGCGCTGCCTAAAAAGCAAGACACCACATGAAATATAAAAGACAACTAGAAAATGTAGATAGAAAGCAAGTTGCGTGTCACTCCCAGGCTGGCAAACAGAACTCTACTTCAGTCGCAATCTTTCATGTTTAACTGAAGATGGCCAAGGCATATGCTCTGAGATCAGGCTACATCTCAGTGCACCAGACAGCAAATGGCTTCCAAAGCAGTTCTTGCCTATAGCCAGCTGTACCTCTAGACAAGGCAAAGCCTCCCACCTCAAAAGATAGGTTCTGGGGTACCAGTGAAGGAGAGGAACTTGCTAATTATTTCATTTTGTTACTATAAGTCTTCTGTACTTCTAACTTTGGGTCCTCATTTGTGCTCCTTCACTACTAGCACAACTGCTGCCTGTTTCACTCACCACCAGTGTTCCCGCTAAGCTGAGTTAGTGTGAGCTAGCTCACAGTTTTTTAGCCTCCGGCTCACACATTTTTGTCTTCGCTCAGGAAGGATGGCTCCAGAGCAAATTAATTTATGGAGTAGCCAAATTGCTTGCTCACAACTTTAATGCCAGTAGCTCACAAAGTAGAATTTTTGCTCACGAGACACAGCTTAGAGGGAGCGTTGCTCACCACCAACCAGACAATGTCATAGGCTACTTGCATCACACACAGAGGCTCCCCTTCTATTCCACGTCTTGCTCACGAGACACAGCTTAGAGGGAGCGCTGCTCACCACCAATCAGACAATGTCATAGGCCACTTGCAGCACACACAGAGACTCCCCTTCTATTCCACCTCCTTAACAATTTGCATCCAATGACCCCACCCCCACTTTTACCACCTTTTCTCCTGTGTCAACAGACTTCACCCCATAAGCGGTAGTAAAGAGGTGAAAGGAAATTTCCCTCACCCTCCACGCCCCCAATTGTCCTGCCGAAAGACACTCCCCGTCCATTCCAGCGAGGTCCTTTCTGCCCCTGTACCCACTTGACCCGCACCCCCATCAGGCTGCCTTCTTTTGCGCCTGGACCCCATTTGTGCGCCCCCTTAGCGTAGCCCTCCCCCGAACTTGCACCTGCAGGCCCCCCTCCCTTCCATATGCTCACTGCAACCCCCTAACCCGCTTTCCCCACTTGGGTCCCGTTCTCCACCTACCAGACCGAGGGCAGCGGGCGGCACCAGGCCGGTGCTAAGCGTGTGCCAAGCGGCCGAGAGCTCCATGACCGGCTCCCCAAACAGGCCAAGCCCGGCGCGCGGCGGGGACCGTTTAAGGAGGAGGAGCAAAGAGGGAGCGGAAGGAAAGGCCGAGAGAGCGGGAAGGAAGGAGACGGCCAGCAGCCCCCGCCGCGGTCCGGAGCTCGGCGATGACCCAGCAAGGGGCGGCCCTGCAGAGCTACAATAACGAGCTGGTCAAATGTGAGGAAAGGGGAAATAAACAGGCTCATAGGGAAGACTAGGCCGCGGGTTACCATGGCGACGAGGGCATATCTGGGCTAGGGAGAAGGGAGGCTCGCCGCTTTGGGGTATCAAGAGGGAAGCTTGGGGGGGGGGGTGTCTGTAGGACCACGACCTGCGTGTTAAGACATCGGGTAAGAGTTTCCGGGACGCTGGTATAGTGGGGGTAGGGCTGCTAACTCCGGGGTAGGAAATTCCTGGGGATTGGGGAGCAGGGTGGGGTTTGGGGAGAAGAGGGACGGGACCTCAGCAGAGTATAATGCCATGGAGTTCCTTCTCCAAAAGAGACATTTTCTTCAACTGATCTCTGCCGTTTGGATATTAGTTGTAATTCCGGGAGATTTCCAAGCACCACCTGGTGGCTGGCAACCCGAGGCTGGGGTGCCTTGGTGAGTGAGAGGAGCCTGTGGAGTGCTCTCCGAGAAGTTGGCATGTGGGGTAAAGGGGTACAGGATTGGCCGTATTTGAGAAAGCGAGACTTCTGGGGGCTCTGGGGGAAGGTAGTGTTATTATGCCTGCAGGAGGAAACAGGTACTCCTTGTGATACTCTATGAACAAGAGGATCTGAGCGTCTTATGATAGGGTGTGGGCCTACTGCCTATGAAGATTGTGAGAGCAAGATTGAGGAATGGTTGAGGTGTTAACCAAGGTGCCCTGGAACTGGAAGATGCTACAGAAAAGAGATTTTTTTAAAGCAATCCCAGCAAGTCTGCTTGGAAATAAGTCTAGTTTTATCATGTGGGGCTTACTTCCAGGAAACTATTCTTAGGATTGCAGCGTTTGTGTAGTGTACAATGAAGAAAGAGGGCTATAGGCTTGTCCAGTGTGCCATGGAGGGCGGCTTACATAAAAGATCAAAACATAAATAACAATTACAAACAGTCATAAAACCTTCTAAAATCAGTCCACTATCATAAAGTGCCAGTAAACATTAGGTCTGATAGTAGTAATGTTATTTAGCGATGGCAGCAACAATTCGATGGTCTGTCCTGTTGATCAGCTCCTTTTTCTGTTTCTTTATGCGGCAGGCACAGGCTGTTGATGGTAACTCCGGAGAACGGGGCTCTCTACCTTTCAGTTAGGGATGGCTCCTTAGTTGAAGGCCTGGTGGAAGAGCTCCATCTTGCAGGCCCTGCGCAACTGCATAAGGTGATGCAGGGCCCTGATCTCTTCTGGAGCTCATTCCACCAGTAGGGAGCCACCACCGAGAAAGCCTGGCCTTGGTTATGGCCAGCCTGGTGTCTTTGGGACCCAGGAGGGGGTAGTCGATTTTGGGACCCTGACCGTAGTGCTCTCTGGGGAACATGTGGGGAAAGGCGGTCCCTCGGATATGTAGGCCCCTGACCATAAAGGGCTTTAAAGGTAAGAACCAGCACCTTGAAGCAAATTTGGTATGCTATTGGCAGCCAATGCAGTGCTTTCAGCACAGGCTGGATGTGCTCTCGTATAGGGAGACCCATCAAAAGCCTGGCCGCAGCATTTTTCACTAGCTGTAGCTTCCGGATTTGAGACAAGGGCAGCCCACATAGAGAGCATTACAGTAGTCCAGTCTCGAGGTAACCATCACTGTTGCCAAGTCGTTGCGTTTGAGGAAGGGAACCAACTGCCTGATCAGCCGAAGATGGTAAAAGGCTGACTTGGCAGTGGCTGCTTCCTGAGCCCCTATTGTTAAGGAAGCATCAGGAGCACTCCCAGACTCCTAACCTCCAGCGCTGGCACCAACGGAGCCCCATTGAAGGTCGGCAGTGGAATCCCTACCCTTGACCCACCCCATCTCAGGTACAGGACCTCCGTCTTCATCAGATTCAATTTCAGTCGGCTCAGTCTAAGCCATCCAGCCATGGCTGGTAACATCCGGTCCAGATCTTCCAGTTTAGAGTCGGACTGGCCACCCAACAATAGAGCTGGGTGTCATCTGCATGCTGGTGACATCCCAGCCCATGCCTCTGGGCAAGGGGGCGCATATAGGTGTTAAATAGCATTGGGAAAGCACTGCCGCTTGGGGTACGCCACAGTTCAGTGGGTGCCTTTGGGATAGCTGTTCCCCTAGTGCCACCCTTTGTCAGAACCTTGAAGGAAGGAGGCAAGCCATTGCAGGGCAGGCCCCTGGACTCCATTGTCAGCAAGGCTGTGGATCAGTAGGTGCTGGTCGACCATGTTGAATGCTGCCAACAGGTCCAGCGGCAACAGGACTGCCAATCTGCCGCAATCCAGATGCCTCCGAAGGTTGTCCGTGAGGGCGACCAGTGCCATTTCTGTTCCATGGCCTGGGCAAAAACCGGACTGGAAGGGATCTAAAATGGAAGCGTCATCCAAAAAGTTGTGTAACTGAATTGCCAAAGCTCTCTATTATCTTGCCCAAATAAGGCAAGTTGGAAATGGGCTGGTAATTTGCAAATTCAGCTGGATCCAAGGATGGCTTTTTCAGGAGAGGATGGACCACTGATTCCTTGAGTGCCTTAGGGAACAGTTCCTCCGAGAGAGACTTGTTGATAATCTCTCTTAGGGCACCTCGAAACCCATCATGGCCAGCTTTAATTAGCTATGAAGGTAAATAAATAAATAAATAAATAAGGTCACAGATCAAGGCGTGGTGTGGTGTACAGTTAGGAGCAATTTGTCGACTACCTCTGGCTGAGCGGACTGAAATAATCCATAACCTGAGTAGAAGACATGCATGGAGCCTTGAGTTTACTCACTGTTTCAGCTGTGGCAGGGAGGACACAGTGGAGCGACAAGACTTTATCTGCAAAATAGCTCGCAGAAGCCTCACAGCCAATGTCCAATTTCCTAGCATTTGGTCTGCCTTGTGGCAGAGCAGTAATGAACTGAATTATTCTAAACAAATGGGCCTAGGCGTGAGCTCGCAGATGCAACCGTGGCCGTGTAGAACTCTTTCTTCGCAGCTTTGACTGCCATCTCATAGGATCTCATAAATGACCCATAAGATGTTCTTGTAGCTTCGTCACAGGCACACCACCACTGTCATTCTAGCCATCTTAGCCTTCACTTCATTAGCCACAACTCTCGGGTAAGCCAGGGAGTGAGCCTAGGGCACAGAGACTGTTGGGGAGTGATCTCGTTGATGGCTGCTGAGAGTTTAGATATCTGGGTAAATGGTCTCATCTAAGGAAACATGGTGTTTAGAGTGCCAACAGCCTATGCAAGCTACTCATACATAGAACAGGTTAAAACATCCAGTAGGTTGGCTCCCCCTATTTTATCTTTATTTAAGTTATTTATTGTTTGTCTTTCTCACTGAGAATCAAGGCAGATTATACAGTGTAAGTCAAATACAGTCAACAGGACTGATCCAATAAACAATAATTGAATAATAACACTACCATATAGTGTCACGTGGGCTGAAATGGGCACTAGCCCTTGGGGTTTTTTGGTTTAGATCTGTGAAAGAAAGTGCTAGCAGTTGCAGACTATGGGCAAATATGTGGCTGGAGGTGCTGCTGTGTTGGGCAAATATATTTAGGGAGCACTTGGATCTTCCCATAATACAGCTCTTCATTCTCAGGTATTGAAGATCTCTGCGTAAAAAGGGATGAACTAAACAAACAGATACGGCTAGAAGAAGAGGAGAAGGTTAAGCTGCAGAATGAAATCCGCCTTTTGACAGAGAAGCTGGCCCGTATTAATGAGAACCTGGCCCGTAAGATGGCTTCCCGGAATGAGTTTGATAAAACCATTGCTGAAACTGAAGCTGCTTATATGAAGGTATTGGTTGTGAAATCCCCATAACCTGGTTTGCTTTTGTTCAGGGTAACTGGGCAGAAGTTGTGGTGGAAAATGCCATCCAAATGGAGCTGACTCATGGCGACCCTATAGGGTTGCCACGACAAGACGTTCAGAAGTTGTTTGCCATTACCTGCCTCTGCATAGCGACTCTAGACTTCCTTGGTGGTTTCCCATCCAAGTACTAACTAGGATCGATCCCACTTAGCTTCTGAAATCTGATGAGATCAGGCTAGCCTGGACCATCCTGGTCAGGGCAGCAGAAGCTGTATGCTTATAATAAGTGCAAGATTCTTGCCAGATACCAAGAATGTCCTTGTACTGCTCTCTGCTTTACAGACACTTGATTTCAAATCAGTGCAACTGGAATCTTGCTGAGCCTCCTTAATTGCTGCCATACATTCCCTGATGTATGGCACTTTGAAGTCCCCCTCCCCCAGTGAAACATACCATTAAGCTAATTTTATTTTCGGGGGGGGGGGATCCTGTTACAAAGAACAATCTGCAGAATTCTTCAGGTAAAAGATCACCTCCGTAGCCATTGGAAACTGAGTTAAAGCACTGTCAGGATGGTTGCAAATTGTGCTTAGTTCTTCCATCTGTGCTGGTGTACAAGGCTTGGCAAAAAAGAAAGTACCAATGCACATAGCAGTCTCCTTTAGTGCAAAGCAAATACCAACACTTCTGGAAGCAGCTACTTTTTCTTTTCAAATTGTTCGTTCCTGGCCACTTTGTCTTTCACTAAGGAACTGGTGGTGTTTCAGCTTCTAAGAGCATCTAGCCTTCCTATACGCATTTTCTTAGGTTTCTTCACTTTCTCGTAAAAATAAGGGATTCTTAAATAATAATTTAAAATAAAATAATAAAGGATTCTTATTCCTCTAACTGAACGCCAAAACTTCCCCCTATGTAGATTAGATTTTTTTAAGCAGTTGAGAGTAGATCTTGAATGTGGTTATATTTTTGTGTTGAAGTACTGCTGATTGTTAAATCACAAAGAAAATGGAGGCAGACCATGCTCTCTATATAACTATTTAACTGTTATATATCAACGTGCAACGAAACTCATATTTTTAAAGAGAAAAATCTGCTTTGGGAGGGGAGAGGGTTAAGTATTGAATAAACCTGCTCCTAATTCAGGTACTTTAAAAATCTGTTTGCATCTCATGTTCCAAAGTGGTATAAATATAGAAATGTCCTAACTTTTTTACTTTTCCTTCCTGCTTTGCAGATCTTGGAAAGTTCACAGACTCTATTAAATGTCCTGAAAAAGGAAGCAGGGAATCTCACCAAAGCCACAGATATAAAAAGCTCTGTGACTAAAGAAAGCTGAACATTTGCTTGAATTGTTCTGAAAAGGGTCTTTAAGAGGGAGCTCCAGGCTCACTGGAGGCTTTGCAGGCACTGGTTGATTTAAAACGATGTCTAATAAATTGTATAGTTTTCTTTAAGCTTTCTTGCTTATGTTAAAATTAACAAGATTCCACTGAACTGGCAAACAACAAAAAACCTCTCCTAGTGCATGATATGCAGTCATATGGCTATATAAGATATGAGCTATATGTGTGAAGGGAACAGCACAGCAACCACAGTTTAAGCTGATGAAATCAAAGTTGCCTATTTTAAAAAGGAGATTCAGAGCTCCTATACATGGCTTTCTGTTCTAGCCTATCCCCTCTGCTGTAGCATGAGATTTACTATTAGTGACTGTGTTACTTCCATGTTTCTATATAGCATCTACTGCATTGCATTACACACTGGCCAAGCCTGGGACTGAACAAACTGTGGTATGGGAGGTTAGAGTGCTGAACCTGTCTGGTTTGTAGTATAAGCTGAAATGATTGCAGTGTTGAAGGCTGCAGCAGACAACGAGATGTGTTGAAAATAAGTGGTTTTTCTTGGAGGCTGAATATGTTTCTGGTATTCCCAGGATACTGCATATTTACTCAAATTGAAGACTAGGTATTTTTTCCAGGTATGCCATCCAAAAGGGGGGGGGGGCATCTTGCATTCATATACAATTTTTATTACTGGATGTAACTTTTTATTCAGGGTTGTTGGGTTTTTTTTAGTAAATGGGGGGGGGGAGATTGAACTTTTGGATATGCTGAGCAATAAAAAAAGCTGTGTGTGTAAAGTGCCATCAAGTTGCAGCCAACCTACAGCAACCTTGTAAGGTTTACAAGATACTAACAGAAGTGGTTTGCCATTGCCTCCTTCTGCATAGTGATCCTGGAATTCCGCGGTGGTCTCCCATCCAAATACTAGCCAAGGCCAGCCTGCTTAGCTTCTGAGATCAGGCTAGTCTGGGATCAACAGCTCTACTAGATAGTAAAAGATCTTTGTATAAATATGTAGGTAAAAGAGTGAGTCAACACAGGTATTTAGAGGAAGTTACAAGGCCAAGTTCTACTTGACAGACAGACAACCTTTATTGGCATGTAAGAGATAAGATTACATTAAAATTTAGGAATACATCAGAAGTATGGCTGTCAAACAGCCAACAAAAAACCTGATCAATTAATAGTTTCCCTGGTTCGAATTACAGATTGAAGAAAACAAGCAACATTAGTTATAGAAGTGTTTTGCCTAGAGAGTAGCAACTGGACCTTGACACTCTCAGAGAGACCACACCATGTAATTTTAGAATAAAATGGACAATTTAAAAGAACATGGGAAATGGATTTGATAGCACTCTGACTACAGGGGCATTGTCTAAGTTCATAAGGGATTTTTTGGCATCTTCTAGAGAAGATAGCTGATGGCAGTATGTTAAATCTGGCTAACATAAATGCCCTTCTTTGATAGGGATCAGTTAGAGAACAAAAATAAGAAGCTGTCTGGCCCAGTGTCTGGGATAATCCCTGAGGAACAGGTTTTCCTGGCTGCCTCAGTCAGGCACTGAAATTGAATATCTAGAATATAGCTTCTTGGCCTTTTGGCTAAGATCAAGTGTAGAAGCCTGCATTTAGTTGTATAAAATATTGTGGAGGCAGTTAAGTAAAATGGGTCTAGAAATATTCCTAGGGACCTAATTTTTGGGGGGACTAATTTCAGCCAATTAGGTTCATAATGATCTGTTAACATTAAAAAGGTAAAGGAATTCGGGTCAGGATTAGAATTCGGGTCAGGATTAAACAGAGGGTGATCTGGCTGCGACATCTGTCACCCCATTGATTGCCAGGGTTGATTCAGCTGATCTGGCTGGCTCGGCAGGTGTCCCCTACCTCCCTCACTGCTGCATGCTTGGTCAAAGAGGATGACCATCCCAGATAGAAGGAGTGTACCATTCTTCGGTCAAGTTCTACTTGTAGATCACAGAGATTCCTGCATTCTAATAGTTCAAGCTTATCAGTGTTCACCACCTGTTGGCTGCCTGTAGTGCTCCTGTTCACTTTGAATATGCTACTGCTTTGCTTACAGGGAACTGAAAGTGGTACAACAGAACTGTTTTCTATGGTATGCCTGCTCACTCCTTTTGTTGCCTAGTTGAACAGAGGAGACAGCAGGATAGAAAAAATGCATAACAAGAATGTTCATGGGCCTGTTAAACACTGTAGTGCAACATCTAGCCCCCTGCAGCTTGAATGAAACTGTTGCTAGTTCTACAGATGTCAATGGGAAAAGAGTTCAGTGAGCTGTGTAGTGAGCCCAACTGCATGGTTACATTGAGCCTCCCACAACCACCCACTGGCAACTGGATTTTGGAGTTCAGGTAAAGGTTCTGTGTTTGTGAAAAAGCAGAGTTTTAGGCCTCATCAAGGTCTGGCTTAAATTAAAGTGATGTATAAAAGATCATGGGCCGCAGTGGCTCAGAGGTTACCAGAAGGTCTGTAGCTCAGCAGTTCGAGACCCTAGTGCCACATGACAGAGTGAGCTCCTGTCTCTGGTCCCAAGCTCCTGCCAACCTAGCAGTTTGAAAGCAAGGAATTGCAAGTAGATAAATAGGTATTGCTTCAATGGGAAGTTAACAGTGTTCCATATGCCTCAGCATTTAGTCACGCCGGCCACATGACCACGGTGAAGTCTTCGGACAGCGCTGGCTCTTCGGCTTGGAAATGGAGATGAGCACCGCCCCCTAGAGTTGAATTTGACTAGTTTTCAAGCAAGGGAAACCTTTACCTTTTTATAGAAGATCATATTCTGTTGCCACACAAGAAATATCTCCCATCACCGCAGTTCACCTCTAATGATCACTTAGCCCAAACTGTTCCTGCCTGCTGCACTGAACAAAGGAGTTGTGAGCATGATGCTGTAAGTGTTGCAAAGAGTGCCAGGAACACTAGCACTGTATAACTTCATTCCTGTCACAGAAACAGACATGCCCTTAAAAGTTCCAGGTCATATTCAAGAATCAACAAAAACAACCACCAGGCAAGAATGAAGAAATCACTTGTGTAGTTTAATGAGCCTTGGAAGCACAAAGTGATACCATTCCTGCAGGAAGGGGGATGACAAATAGAGTAGTTTGGCCCCTCCAGCCAGACCCAGCAACAATGGGCAGCTGAGTACTTGATCAAGAATTCCCATTCCCTCCAATAAATTGTTCTCAAGTGCAAAATACAGAGCATTTTATAATTCATCACAGTAAATATGATCAATTTGATTTGACATTCTAAACAAAAAAATCAGCAACTTTCAGAGTAGAAGTCTGGGACCTTTGGAGTAGGTCTGGACATAAAGATTCATCATTTCCATTGACACACATTAATTTCAATCATATTTCTACACACACACACACACCCAAGTACAGATAATGTTCTGTTCTTCCAAGGAGTACCATTTGGATGTCAAGTTTACAGTACTTACTCTCCCTTTCCTAACCTGAACATAGTAAATTGCTGTGTAGTGGTTACTGCAAAAGCCATCCAAATACAGCACACACTTTCTGGCTACCACATCAGCTCCTTCTGGAGAACATGGCCATGAAAGGTCACTGCTGCAACTTTAAGAGGAAAGAGAAAAGCAATGACAAGTTTTCCCCACCCACAGACATGGATGGAGATTAGTTGACCCAACAGCTGTTCTAGAGGCTATGAAGTCCTGGGATCTAGGAGAGAACTGGACAAGACCTCTGCTTCACAGCTAATGAAAACATGCTTAGGGTTGTATTGAATTAAATTGTTCATGGAGTGGTCAATCACTAGGAGCCACAGGTTATTTGGAGAGCTGCTCACCTATGGCCCTGGCTATTCAGTCAAACTATCATCCAGAGCTTCTTAGACGTTTGGGGAAAGTTATGTATATGGTTGCTCAGCTCAACCAGAAACAGGGTTTCAGATAACTGGAAAGTTAGTTAAAGCTGCCACAAACTAAGTGTAAGTAACTGCCAGGTGCTTGTCTGAAACTAACAGACACATTCAGATATTGGTCCTTGTTAAAGGTATATATCCATGGCCTGTCCTTGTAATGCTGGAAAACAATTCCAAAGTTTATTTTTTCTGTTACAGAACATTTTTTCCTTGATCCTTAACCACCCCAAGCAGGCAACATCACTGTCCATTATTTACACAATGGAAGAATCAGACTCCAAACTTCAGTCTTTCAGAGCACTTATGTGTCTAGGAATTCCAGAATGGTGTTTTCCATTAGGTGGCATCTGTCAAATTACCTCTTGCCTGCATAGATCCAGGACCCAAGCTAATTGTCAAGCCAGTTCAGACACGCTTGGCTGAAAGTGAGGAATCAGCAGCCCAGTCACAATCCACTCCAGTCTTCTCTTGAACCATGCACCAAAAGATGGTGATTCACATTCAAAGCAGTTCTGTTATTCAGTAATTGGTCTTGAGCAGAACTAGTAAGGTCACAGGTAGAAGGAGCAGGCTGCCTCAGAAGAAGTCATGCACCAAAATCCAGTGTAAATACAGAACTGCCCCACCCCAAATGGCTTCTTGAGGGAGAGCAACTTGGCTACAAATGCCCACCTTGTTCTCCCATTAAGCACTTCTGCAGATATCTGTAGGGAAGGAGACCAGAAATTTTGGAGTGGTCTCTGTTCAGCACCAAGTCAGAATAGCAGTTAGAAGTACAGGGCAGGTTCGCTACCAAAGTCAGAGAGGCTGCTCTTGTCGGCTGGAGTGAGCTGTAAGGGGAGACAAACAAAAAGGGACAGATGCTATACTGTTGTTCCTCCAGGGAATGAAAGAAAGGAATTTTTTTGGGGGGGGGGGTAAGCACTGCAAAGGAGCCACACAATGCAATAAAGAAATGCAATCGTTCCAAAGAGGAATAAATTGGACAGATACTGTTTCCAGATCAATAGTTATAGGACCCCAGGTGCCTCCCAATATCGACAAGGTCTGAACCTGAAGTTACAGGTTATCTTGTGGCTTCTTCAGAGGTCAGAGGCAAGTGCAGGGATCATTTCACACTTTTAAAATATGAAGGTGTGCTTATGCTTCCCTCATGTCAAAGCAGAAAAAGGAAAAGTTGAAGCTCAAACAAATACTCTCCCAGATCTCACCATGACTTGGTTGCCGGGAAAGGCAGCATCCCGTGGAAAGGCCTCTGTGCTTGGAGGAATCTCCTCATACTGCTGCTCCTGCCACTTGCTGAATTCAACTGAGTGCTTTGGGGTATAACTTGATAAACCTACAGGAAAAAATGCAAAGGTGTAGTCTGAATAACAATAGCCAGGTGTACAAGCAGAACTAGGAGATTTAAGAGAAAAAAGGCTTTAAAGCAGATCCATCTCTGAGTTTGTGCTCCACAGACAGATCCTCACAATTGTCATACTATATCTGCAAAACCTAGAAAGAAGAAAAGTCCACTTTTCCAGGCCCCTAATTTGTGTGAATGCTTAAGGAGCAATGGGTAGTCTAAGGAAATATATCATTCCTTCTAAGGAAATATATCATTCCTGTCTTATTTGAAGGCATTGCTCTTTGAACCATAGCCATGAAAAGCATGTTCTGCGACAAGAAGAATTAGACAACATTGCATTTTTCTCCAAAGATCACTGGTGGGTCACCAGTGCTTCAGTCAAAGTGTAAGGGGGAAATGATGGTCAAGGAAGGGATATGAGATTCCTACCATTACCACTCTTCCCTACATAGCCCTACAGATCTACATAGTTTACCTGAGTTCACTGCATTTGAGTTCTGGATACTGTTTGGGCGAGGAATGAACAAGGCAGGTTTCTCATCCACTTCTGTTTCATACTCCTCTTCCTCCTCCGCCTCCACTAAGGAGCTCTCTGATGGGTATTCAAACATAGTTTGAAGGCTGGTTTCATTAAAAGAGATCTTCATCTGGAAGAAAGGAAGGAGAGCACATGGGAAACTGCTTTGTAACTCTATCTGAAGTTTGATAGTTGCTAGCTTACTCCACCTGAAGGGTCACTGTGGTAATTATTTAGAAGTACACATTAAAGAAAAACAATCCAATTATGAATTGAAAGAAACAGTATTAAAGCCCCACTCTGTTTCTGCTTAGCCTAGCCACCAAACACTGGTAAAATAAGCACCATATAGCTCTTCTGAAAGGCTTTCACGATAGGAAAAATATGCCAAGAATTTCTCAAGGAGCCCAGGCTGTTCATGCATTATACATGGATGGTAAAGTCAAGAAAACTCTTGATACCGGCAGTTGTTACAGTGTTGTCCCTGCTAATATAGACTAACCTCTGCTGGTGTGTGCCATCACAGCCAATAAGGGTTCATTTCTAGAGGTTGTGCTGTAATTGCAGGTTAGAAAAGTAGTAATATCTTCCAGTCTTGGTCATATAACACTTATTCTAACAGGGTCTTTCAAGGCTTTCCAACAATAAAGCCCTATACTGGAAAAATAACTTTTAAAGCATACTTCCACAGATACTCCTGCTCAGTCACAGACACCAGGCTGCCTCTCACCCCTGGCTCATTCTGCCTCCTTCGATTTATGTCACAATGCCTTTAACCCTGTAGAGAAGACCACCTCCTCCCACCTTTGCTTCTCTTTCACATATATTACTTCCAATCTTCATGCTTCATTCAGGATGTTTCACTAGTTCCAGACCCAAAACCTATTAAGCTGAGGAAGACCAAGGAATTTTGGGAAAAGGGAAGAGATTGCCACATCCAAGCTTTCAGTATAAGGCTCCCAATAAGCAAGTGTGAATTTCTCCATATAAAAGTGCCAGCAAGTTTAGCACCCATTAGGTTAAGGGCCCAATCCTCATATTTGTTTAAGTTCACCTTTAAATCTTTCAGCTGTATACGATCCTGATATGGCAGATCTGCCCCCATCTCAGCCCAGTTCCCTTCATACCACGACCAGTACCCTAGAGGCAGTAAACTGCAAACTCTGGTTATTTATGTAGCTACTATCTTATCTGTTCTGGGGTCCAGGCCACATGACAATCAAGTAAGAACGAACCCTGAAGGATTAGTGTTGCTGCAGGGGTAATATTTTGTCTTTTGCCTTACAACTGATTCCTATCACCTTTTCTCTACAATTTCCATTAAATCTACACAGTTTCTGCTAGTGAAGCCTCAGCTCTGGACTTGGCTTTTGGCAAGTGGACCCTCCAGTACCATCCAGGGTCCTTTCACCAGTTGCCCAGTCTCCATTGTGTACTCCATTATGAACTCTTCATTTAGTTAATGACTTCATCAGCACTGGCCTCCCTTCTAACAAGCCTTTCTAGTTTCACACAACTATTTGACCAGCCTTGCTTGTTTTCCTCTACAGGTTTGCTTCAGCTGCAAACCTGGTCAGCGGCAGATTTAGCCACTGGCCTTTCTTTCTCCGTAGAGGCATTCAATTGTAGTAGGATGTGGGCTAACATTTCCACAGTTGGGAGTGGCTGACTGAAATTCTACTCTCAAGACCTGCACTGATTTCTGCTTTGTTTTTAATTTAGCCGGTTGCTCTGCTCTGGATTATCCCAGGAATGACCAGACAAGCCAAGCAGCATGTCTATGCATTGGGGTATCCTGTTTAATAATAAAAAGTAGTTTTGTAGCTTTGTACCTTTGACTTTCGTAGCCATGGTAATTGTCCTGCTATTGTCTTGCATGGTGTTCACAGTGGTGTTCACTGGGAAACCAACAGTCAAACCCAAGCTAAGAGAAGAAAAAGAGTTGGGTTTATACCCCACCCTTCACTGAGAGTCTCAGAGCAGCTTACAATCTCCTTCCCATCCTCTCCCCACAACACACACCCTGTGAGGTAGGTGGGGCTGAGAGAGCTCTGAAAGAACTGCTCAAGAGAACAGCTCTGTGACTGTCGACTAACTGGGACTGACCCAACGTCACCCAGCTGGCTGCATGTGGAGGAGTGGGGAATCAAACCTGGTTCTCCAGAATAGAGTCTGTTGCTTTTAACCACTACATCAAACTGGCTCAACCCACAAGCATAGTTCTATAGCCAGCAAAATCAAACACATGAACAAGTCTTGTTTCTACTACAAGCACATGGAAAGTCGTGCAAAAATCTGGCTAGTAATAAAAAGGGTGACAGCCAATCTTGCCATAGCCTTTTAAATTTTGCCTACAGTATATACAGCTTAGGGACATTTATGTAAACCACTGTAGCTCGCAATACTACCTGGACATACAAATTCTCTTTTAACTAAACTCAAGTTCAGGTAACAGTGACTAGCCTCAGTAATCCATGCGATGGTCACCTCTAGATTGGATTACCGTATGTTTGCTTTGGCATCTGATGTTATTTTAACTACTGTAACGTCTGGATTTCAAATTGTACAGTTTTGTTGTTAACCGCCCTGGGTTCTGTGAATTCAGAGAAGGGTGGTATAAAAATCTAAATTATAAATAAATGTGAAATGTAAAGTACAAAAGCATACCATCCCTTGAAGCCCCTTTTAAGGTGCTTCTCCCTGTGCTTCTTCCTGCCAGGGTCCTGGCTCTGGGGAGTGAGCCCCATGTAGCTTTCTTGCCGGAGGGGAGAATACCCTCCAGCATTATTCCATGCTTTAAGGCCTTATAACAAAATGCCAAGGATCTCCCCTTACAAGAGAAAGAGCCCACAAAGTGACCAGCTCTCTGTAATCAATATGCAAAGACACATGGCAGCTGGAGCAATACACAGGGCTCAAAATACCACATGCTACTTACAAGACATGGAGGAGTTTCAAGTTCCTTGGAAGAGACATGCAGGGAGAGAGGAGTCTGGGTCCTGCCCCTGACTAAGTGCCTGAATAAAAGCAAGCTCTTACAGTATCTGCTCAGTGGGATGGTGGGCACTCCATGCATTATATTTAAAAATAAAAACTTCTCACACATGATCAGACATGTGTCAAGCAGAACCAAGTGCATGCCACTTATAAACTAAGCCTGCCATTTCAGTTTACCTGTGCACTGCCTCTAGTTTTTGTTTGTTTTTTTTAAAAAAGGACTATTTGTATCTGGATATTGCTTTTCATTTATAAAGAATAACCAGCATCATCCATGTGTGCATTTTCTATGAGGAAAGCTGATGATCTGAGAAAGGAAAAAGATCACTCAAACCTGTGCATCAAAGCAGCAAGATTAAAGGTTGGGGTTTTTTAAATTTAAGCTATATTATCTGCTTCCTGGAGAGCACAGAACCTTCTGCCTCCACTGAAACCTATTGTTAAAACTCCATGAGCCATCCTGAACTTTTCTCAAGCTAGTCCTTCATGGAGGGGACCTGTTATTTCTCTAGAAATGCCCATTTTGCCAAGAGCAAGTACCTAAGAGAAGATATGAAACATCTGCAGTAAACATCTGGCAGTACCACACTTCTATTATAACTGAAGTCATCCTTTACTTGAAAATCCATGACAAGATGAACTCAAGGGCAGAGTGGACAAATATAACCCCTCTTAGCAGGAGAAAGCTGGAATCTAGCAAATAAACCAGTCCTGCGCCTTCTTACTTTTCCCTTGTCCACAACCATCTGTATTATCAGGCCAAGAGCCAACAGTCTTGGTACCAACTAAAATTACCAGCACAATAGCTACTCAGTCACAGGTTTTCCTCCTCTTCAAAGCGCAAACTATAAATAGCAACTTCAGCCAGGGGAAGAGGGGAAACCTTTCAACAGCAGCAAAATCACAAAGCAACAAGGGGAGGGGGAGACACACTGCAGACACCTGACTGCCAGTAGGCCAGTTCTCAAGACACTTAATTGAAAATAAGAACAAAAATTGTTTTTGTCATCTGAGCAACAAACTATAATAGTGCAATCAAATGCCAAACACAGAACTCTGACTACCAGTAAGTTGTACACACAAAAGTTCCTCCTCTCATCTCAACCATGATGTCACCTACCTTAACCATCTGCCACTCAACATCCTCGACTTTCAGATCTACCAAATAACTCTGCAGTCAGATACAGCAACCCATACCCATTCTGCAAGGGCCTAACAAATCAGAATACTGGGAGAGAGGCAAGATAAATCTGGAAGATAAGATTGCCAATCCTCTGCCAAGTTGAACATGAATGGGTGACAAAGGCAAACATATTGTACCATTACAGCAAAGCACAGCTGCTGCTTGGCACTGAACACCTGGCTAGCTAAACAATAATGCTACCAGATCACACACTGGGTCATGATCTAAACAGTTACAATCGTGGAGTGCTAGGCAAGGGGAATGAAGACTAAGCCAGATATTTTTGTCATGTATAATCAGCCATGGAGATTTTAGTGTTGCTTTCTTGCTGGTGTTGTGTGTGAAACTTTATGAACACAATCCAAATTCACTAGCAGCTCTTCAAATTCAATCTGAAAGCCAAACTTTAGGAGAAGAAAAGTGGTACATTATTTTCTCTCATCATCCCAAGTTCCCTGGGAATCTGCAACCATGGATTCAGTTCTAGACTAGAACACAGAATATTCAACTCATAGGATACATAAATCAACAAAACGGCAACTTTGAGACCTAAAGTTTCCATCAACATTAGTCACACATCTTTGTTTGTTGTGTGGATTAATGTGTTGCAGGAAATATGAATTGCAAAGTTTTAGAGGAGACTCTAAACAGATGTTGCTAGAGCCAGGGGATAAATATTCCATAGGCAGTAAAGTTCCAACAGTTCCAGGCCTCTGAACAATTTGCCATCAATTTGCCATCTTGGAGCAGGATTCCAAGTACCCCAGGAAACAGAGTCTCCTCCACTGATGAAGTTGCTTAGAGCCCATTCTAACAAGTAAAACCCTGAATACTTTTGCTCTTTCAGTTACTGGACTCTTGTTTTTTAATATTTCCATGTTTTATAAGGCTCCAATATTGCTCATCCTTTCTTCCCTGCTTAGGCACAGGGTAGAGTCAATAGTGACCTGTATGGTCAAACACAGCTGGCACAACACACAACCACAATGATGTAATCTAGCAACATTCTGCACCAACACATCCAAGGCCCTCCCACCTTAGCAATAGCTCTTTATGTTAAAATGACAGTGCCCCATTGTCAGCTCTCTCCCCATTTTGGCATGCTGACAAGACTGCATAAACTCCTGCACTGGCTACAAGAGGCCTTGGTGAATTCGAAAGAATCTCTAAACACTCCTTGGTAGCACCCTGATGGTAGTTTAGACAGATGTCGCTACAGCCAGAGGATAAATGTTCTATAGGCAGGAGAGTTCCAACAGTTCCAGGCTTCTGAACAATTTGCTATCAATCTGCCATCTTAAAGCAGGATTCCAAGTACCCCAGAAAACAGAGTCTCCTCTAAAACTCTGCAATCTCATCATCAGCATATGCCCCAGTTTGCGAGTGTAATCCCATATGGATGATTACAGCATGCTCAAATAGCCAGGCTTCTAGCAGCTCAGTGGGTACCGAACAGCAACACTTTTTAGTGACTGTATGCTTAAAGGCATCAGGGTGCTAACAGCAACACTTAGTGACTGTATGCTTAAAGGCATCAGGGTGGGGGGCATGAAGCAAAGGGTTCAATGGTAGAGCACTCAGTCATGACCCCTCCAATTCAAAAGGACTTCTGACAGCAGGATAGGAAAAGATGTCTCTTCCCAAGACCCACAAGAGTGGCTGCCAATACTGAATTAAATGGATCACCGGCCTGACTCAGTATGACAGTTTTATATATTCACATCAGACTCCATGCAGTACATGTACTTCTCCTGCAGTTTGTGGGAGATTCCTGGTTAGCACAAGAGAGCTCTCTTTATTCAGGTGCCAACTATTTCGTTTCAAGACCTCACTATAAGCCCAGAATTCTACTGAATAAAACTGAATAAAAGTTTGGGGAGGGACTACACTATGCTTGTTTATAAACATACTAGCCTGATACCTGTGCTTCGTTACAGTGTTTAAGTTCTGTAAATCCAGTTATAATACTAATGATGTGAAGTTTGAAATGTAACATTTGTTGTAGGAATTCTAATGGAGAAGATTGTAGTGTAAAAAATGAAGTGAGACATACATACTGTTTTTTTTTCCCTACTGAAGGACCTCTCTGTAGACCACATTGGTGGTTGTGCCCTCAGGTGCTAGGATCACCAGCAATGTTCCCTCTAAGCTGTGGAGTCTTGTGACCAATGCTCCCTCTAAGCTGTGGAGCCTTATGAGCAAAAATTCTACTTTCTGAGCTACTGGCATTACAGTTGTGAGCAGGTGATTAGGCTACTGCATAAATTAGTTTGCTCTGGAGCCATCCTTCCTCAGCTAAGACAAAAATATGTGAGCTAGAGGCTAAAAAACTGTGAGCTAGCTCACACTAACTCAGCTTACAGGGAACACTGCTTGTGAGCAAAAATTCTACTTTGTGAACTACTGGTATTAAAGTTGTGAGTGAGCGATTTGGCTTCTGCATAAATTAGTTTGTTTTGGAGCCATCCTTTCTGAGTTAAGACAAAAATGTGTGAGCTGGAGGCTAAACCACTGTGAACTAGCTCACACTAACTCAGCTTAGAGGGAACACTGCTTGTGAGCAAAAATGCTACTTTGTGAACTACTGGTATTAAAGCTGTGAGCAAGCGATTTGGCTTCTGCATAAATCAGTTTGTTCTGGAACCATCCTTCCTAAGCTAAGACAAAAATGTGTGAGCTGGAGGCTAAAAAACTGTGAGCTAGCACATACTAACTCAGCTTTGAGGGAACATTGATCACCAGGCCACATAGAACTGTCCATGTGAGAAGCAGTCATCTGTTAAGTCAGTTCCTGCCACCTTCAGTGTCTGGCCTTGGGACTTGTTGATGGTCACAGCAAAGCAGGCCTTGAGGAGGAACTGTAGGCTCTTGAACTCGAAGGGGTTTTCTGATGGTATGAGTGGTATGCATGGTATGAACACCAATTCTCCCCAAGCACTGCTGGTGAGCAGTGTGGCCTTGATTATGTTCCTGTGCAGGGCCTTCACTTGCAGACTGGTACCATTGCAGAATTTGGGTAGGCTGAGGTTCTGCAGCTGCATTAAAGTATCTTGGCCCTGCTCCTACACCTGACAAACACCCGCCTGTCTGGTGTAAGGCATTGGAGAGGCTGCACCAGCAGCAACGCTGAGGCAATCCTGCTAAGCAAGACTCTCTGATGGCTTTAAGTACTCCACGCCCCTTCCAACCCTTTACAGGCAGTTGTCTGTAAGGTGTACGAGGGGTAGCATGTCTGAAGGCATCGGGAAGGCTGGGCCAGAAGGACTGCTAAGGCAATGCTGCTTGGGCAGCCTCCCTGTTGGCTTTCAATGTTCTGCTCCTGCACCTGACAGACAACCACCTGTCAGGTACAGGAGGAGTGGGTGGGAGTGTGTCTAAAGCAGGGGTGGCCAAACTGTGGCTCGGGAGCCACATGTTGCTCTTTCACATATACTGTGCGGCTCCCGGCAGGGCGGTTGGGGAAGCTAAATATCATTAGCAAACAAATATCATTGGACAAATAAACATCATTATCAATATCTGCTTTTACCACTTTTGTTATTATTTTGGCAGTCTTATTTAATGTTAATTAAAAAACAAATTTGCATATTTCCCAGTAAAAATGTACAATATTTGTTCATGTCTTGCAGCTCTCAAACATCTGACATTTATTCTGTGTGGCTCTTATTTTAAGCAAGTTTGGCCACCCCTGGTCTAAAGCTATTGGGGAGGCTGGCCCAGCAGCATTGCTAAGGTTTTTCTGCTCCAACAGCCTCCCTGGTGGATTAAAGTACCCTGGCCGCCTCCCTGATGGATTAAAGTACCCTGGCCCTGCCTGTCAGGTGTTGGGGGGGAGTATGTTTAAAGGCATTGAGGAGGCTGGGCCAGCAACAGCACTAAGGCTGTAAACATCTCACCCCCTCTCCTACCTGTCCAGTGTAAGAGGGGAAGGGGTATTGCAAGCCATTGTGGAGGCTAGGCCAGCAGGATGACTAAGGGGCCAGTTCCTGCTGGGGCGGGCTCCCTGATGACTTTAAGCACTCTGCACCCACTGCTGCACCTGACAGACAGACGCCTGTCAGGTATAGGAGGTGGGGGGAGCCTGTTTTAAGTCATTGGGGAGGTTTGGCCAACAGCTTTGCTGCACCTCACAGGTTGTTGGTCATTCCTGATTTCCTCAAATGTCATTAGCTCTCTGCAGTCTCCTATAACTGTTTTTTAACCTCAGAACACTGAGCTCTGCAGTTGACCAATTAGAGAGTGGAGGGTACAAAGAGGTAGCAGCCTGGCAGCCACATAGGAAGCAATGGGGGGAGCACATTTTACCCCTTTTGATCCCCTTAGGGGTCAAATTTCTAAAAAAAAATCCCTTCTTTGTGAGCATCTATGTCATGGTAGGAGTGCTCTCCCCGAATTTGGTGTCTCTAGGTCCAGCAGTTTGGTCTGGGTGTTGATTTTATGGTGAGGGGACTTTCTTTTATATATAGATGAAGCTGCTGCATACACAGAATTTTGGATCACACAGCTCAGTATTCACTATTCTTCAGGGTCTTAAGACAGAAAAGGAGCTTTCTCAACATCTGTGGCCTTTTTACAGGAGAATGCCAAGGACTGAATCTGGGACCTGGTACAATAGCCCATGTCTAGAAAGTCAAGGCCCACAAATTAAACATTATGGCATAGAACTGAAAACATGCAAAAGGACCATAGTCACTTTCTTCAAGGCATTCTCATGCTTGGTGGAGGAAGACTTCTATATAAATCTTCACCAGTTCCTGTTAACAATATGAACTCACAGGGACTAGCACAGGCTGGAGGAAGCCTGCTCAAAGTGACTGCAAAAATACAAAGAGTTGGAACATTCAGATCTTCCCTGTTCTATATGCAGTCTCATGGGAGCAGTTGCAAGATTACGTCATATCCTTCAGCTAACATTTAACTTCATGTTAGCATGTTCATACCAAGAAGTTACAAAGCAGAACTAAATTAGCAAACAGCACTCAGTGATTATTCATACACAGCCTAATCCATAAGAGCACTGTATATATAACAGCTCTAAGCAACAGTAATTATTGTGCCCGCTGAAAGCAAACATTTTTACAAAAATGATCATTTCAGCAATGACAAGGGAGAGACAGTTGAATTCTTGGGAAAAGAAACTAATCATTATAAAAAGTTTTCAGCACCGTCTAGAAAAATAGAAGTCAGTTACCTTTTTTCTTCGAGAGCCTGATTTGCTCATGCAGGATCTATCCAAGGAAAGGTAACCCCCTATGACCTCAATCTCATTAACAGTGGGGTAGCGTTTTTTGAGAAGCTGACCCAAATCCTGGTGGGTCACATCACCCCTAGCTTTGGCTCGGCTTTCTTCTTCATCCTCCTCCTCCGGCAGCTGAGCTCTGCTGAAGGTCTCCAGTGCAGCACTAGGAGGTTTCCTTTTGGGCACGATGGTAAAGGTGTTACTACCTTTCTCAGAGAGGGTGGCATAATCAGCAGGGTGGGGCCTGTACATGGGCACAGCCAAGTCCTCCATCCCGATGGAGGAATCACCTTCCTGAAGCACATCAAAGCCCTCAAGCCTTGGACTCAGGACTTTCAAGGGGGGGAAGTCACCAGTGTCCAATTCAACCAAGTCCTCATCGATATAAGTCACAGGCACCAAAGTCTCAGCCCGCTTCTCTGGGGCAGCTGGCGGTACTCCTCCTGGCAAAGTTGGGGGGACTTCGGTAGGTTCCAATGGTCCGGAGGCTTCTCCTTTCCGACGGGGCACAAAAAGAAAGGAGTTTCGAGAGTTGAGGCGCAGGCTGGCCAAGGCCTGTGCTTGGAGATCATGAGCAGGGATGGCATCTAGGTCTGGCCTGGGGGCCGGGCGGATCTCAAAGGAGCCATTAGAACAAAGGAGCTGTGGAGGCTGGGCTGAGTTGGCTGTGGCACTGCTATCCGAACTGGCACTACACTGCTGGGCTGGTAGCTGTGGGGTCTCCGGGGTCCCCTCAAGGTTTGGCTTCCATGAGTTGGCTGGAGTCGGCAAGGCAGCAGCAGAGCTTGGCGATGGCACTGGCTTGGGTGCAGCTACCACCTGTTGATTTCTGCCCCCAGGTGGAACTGGTGCAGCAGCCACTCCGGGCTCCACAGGCCCGTTACTAAGTGCAGGGACGGAATTTGCAGATACAGGGCAGCATCCACGGGGGTTCACCACGAAGGAATTGGAGCCAGTCTTCTGCACGAAGCCTCCAGGTGGTTGGCCGCGTGGAGAACCAGGAGGAGCTGTGAGAGACAGCAGCGCAGGAGTGCCTTCTTGGGAAGGGTTTGGCACCACTGGCTGCAGCCGAGAGGCCTCGCCAGCCCTCCACCTCCCTCGTCCCACATTGCCCCGTGGCCACCGGTCAAATTTCTGCAGCAGCCGACTGACCCTGCCAGTTTCAGGCTCGGCATCTCCACTCCCAGGCAAGGGTGACCGAGACGGCAAGGATGACTCAGACTCATAGATGACGACTTCAGCAGCCCGGATCTCGGTGACAGCAGCGGACCCACCGCGGGAGAGGAGATCCCGGAAGGGGTCTCTGCCCCGAGGGGAGCTCGGGAGCGGCGACGGGGAGGCTGAGGAAGCTGGCTGCCCGCCTGGTGGGGAGTCGGTGCTGTCTCCTTCCTTCTGGGCCAGCCCTGCCGCTTCCCGGGATTCGATGATGAGGATGTTATCGGCGCGGATGGTGCGGATGCCCGGGACGGAACTGTACAGCTCCAGCAGCTGCGCCAAGGCAGGAGGCTCGGAGGAAGAGGCGGCAGCTGCCGAGGAGGTGGAGGAAGCCGATAAGGCAGGCCGGGGTGGAGAGGGCAGAATCCGCCGGCGCCGCCGCCTCCGCTCGCCCTCCAGCCTCATGAACGGGTTCTCCCGCAGAGGGCCCAGGCTTTCGGCCACCACGAACCGCTCCTTCGCCGCCGCCGCCGCCTCGCACTCTCT
>NW_015169781.1:254354-288143 GCF_001447785.1 Gekko japonicus | reverse complement strand
TCTTTCCCCGACCCCGACTTCGCATCCGCCTCCAAGCCTCGGTGGGGTTCGACGCCGGCGGCCAGTTTGGCCCGCTTGCGCTCCAGGATGGCTCGCTTCCAGGCAGGCAGCCCCGCCGCCGCTCCCGAGGCCGGAGGACTACTCATGGCGACAGCAGAAGCCCCCCACAGACACCAGCTTGGTCGGCGCCGAGCCGCCGCTCTGACCCGCCTCTCCTCTCGCCTTCGGACACCGGCAAGCAGCGGCGGTGCCGCCCAGCGGGCAGACGACAGCGATTGGGCGAGAGGCGAAGAAGTAGGCTCCGGTGGCGGCGAAGCTGATTGGCTAACATTTGACAGGGCGAAACTTTTGGGGTGAGGGCGATGACTATTGGTCATGAGAGTGCCTCGGGAGATACCTATTGGACAAGGATGTTTAGCGCAGTTTATTGGGTATCAGGTTGATGGCCTCGCCTTCCTGGCTAGAAAATACTTCCCGTTGGACAAGAGTGAGGCTCGAAAGTGAGCCATTGGGCAAGACGTTCAACTTTGTAAAGCAGAGGTAGGCGGTGAAAGTGATTGGTCGAGGAACTGAGTCCGCCCCGTATTCGCCTTCTCATCTTGCAATCAGATAAGAATTCAGCAAGAGTGACGCCCCACTTGGGGAAAGGAGATTAAGGTTACGGCAGGTGCCTAGAGGGTTAAAGACAGATACTTCTTCAGGTTGTTTCTAACGCTGTCTTCCATTGGATAGGACACCATCCTTCTCCCCTCCTTTACTTCGATGTAACGGCTCAAGTCACTAGTTCCGTTCTTGTGAGCGAGCTGATTGGGCGAGGCGCGTACACCTTTGCGTCCTGGAGTCAGCTGGGGCTGACTTTGAGCCTGGTGGCTTGTTCGTATATGTCAGGAGTATCTCTGACCGTGTGCAGTGCCTTTCTTATCTCACATTGTGCGTTCACAGTATTTGTGTCATTTTGATTGGACGTAATACAAGCTATTACACGGAGTCACCCCCACACGCACATTTTAGCCAGCAAACTGGCCCTACCACACCATGAAGCAATCAGAAGACAGCCCCTGAGCATCTGCAGAGAGCCATTTCCCATCTCAAGACATACTGCCAAATAATTAGGGTAGGGGAAAGACAGGAAAAATTCCAGGAAGGCTTGAGCTCCCACATTTCTCATTTTAGAAAATTACAAGAGCATTTGGCTACATAGAAACATAATATGCCCTGGCCTGGAAGATGGGAGACCACCAAGAAAGTCCAGGGTTGCGATGCAGAGGCAGCAATGGCAAACCACCCCCTGAACATCTCTTGCCTTGAAAACCCTACGGGGGTCACTGTAAGTTGGTGCTGTCAAGTCACAGCTAAACATAAGATAAATACAACACTGCTGTCTTAAACCAAAAATCTCTCCTGTTTCTAGATGCCCCTGGGAAATCCAAGGGGAAGCCCATCTCCAGTAGCTGGTACTCAAAGCTGTCTGTACTTGAAGGTTCTATTCCATTCCATTTAGCGATCATGGCTAATAACCAGTGATCACTAAGAATATAAGAACAGCCATGCTGGATCAGACCGAATGTCCAGCCATGCTAGATCAGACCGAATAGTGACATGGACTGCCTGACAAGGTCTCAAGACAGCAAGAGGAAGGTTGCAAGCTTAACTTGTATGGGAAATTATAGCTGTTTCTATACAAATGCTAGAAGTGTCCAAGGTAGACTCGGGGAGTTGGAGTGCTTGGTGTTGGAGGGAAAAATAGACTTGGTTTACTTGTCTCACTAACTTGGTGGGATGAGGAAAATCAGTGGGATACAGTGATTCCTGGTTATACATTATATCGGAAGGATGGGGGGGGGTTGGAGGTGGGGTGGCTCTGTATGTCAGAAAGGGTATACAGTCCAGTAAGACTGAGAGGGTAAGAGAATTGGATTCGCTTCAGGAAATGCTATGGGTTGAAATAGTGGGCCCAAAAGGAAGCTTAACACTGGGAGTTTGTTATCGCCCACCAGATCAAAAGATAGAGGAGGATTATAAAATGATGAATGAATTAAAGATAGCAGCTAGACAAAAAATCTGTGTCATAATAGGTGATTTTAACTACCCACATATTGATTGGGTCAATATGTGTTCTAGTCGAGAAAAAGAGATTGAGTTTCTAGACACTCTAAATGACTGTGCTATGGAGCAGATGGTCACGGAACCTACCAGGGAAGAGGCGATCCACCAGGGGAGAGGTGATCCTTGATTTGGTCCTAAGTAACACTCAAGACCTGGTGAGAGATGTAAAAGTGATTGCACCGCTTGGGAACAGTGATCATAATGTTATTGAGTTCAACATTTGTATAAATATGGAATTGGCCAAAAAGACTGACACAACCACTTTTAACTTTAAAAGGGGTAACTTCTCTGATATGAGGGCACATGTGGGGAGGAAACTGAAAGGAAAAGTAGAAAGGGTCAAAACCATTGGGGAAACCTGGAACTGCCGAAGATACCGCTGAGAGGATTGGCCGGGAAGCCAAGCGGCGTCATTTCCAGTGCAAAGTTGAGGCCTTGGACAGCTACAGTATGGTGAGTGCCGCACTGAAGGTTGTGAAGTTTTCTGTTTGACTCTCACCTCTACTGTAGACTCATTCAGTGGCTTTTACACCTTCAGCCTGCCTATCTGCAATATGGGGGTAATAGTACATCTTGTAAAGATCCACATTAGCTGCCCTGCTTCCTGAAAAATGAGGGTGTCTGGGATAGACTTCTTGGAAAGCAACTGATTATTTTTTTTTGTTTCTGTATTTTTCACATGTGTGTGTGCGAGTGTGAGTATGTGTGTACCTGGAAGTCACGGCAACCTCTGTTGACTGACTCCTACTGGAGGCCTGGAGGATATTCAGAGAGGTGGCTGAATAAAGCCTGCCCCTGCCTCCCTGTATTCCAAGGAGGTCTCCTATCCAGGTACTTGCCAGATGAGATGGGGCTTGCCTGGGCTATCCAGGTCAGGGAGGAAGCAACTGATTTTTCTTTTCACACATTACTGAATTTAATCTGCTTTGCTTTTCAGGGTCATCCCCACAACACTTAAGGGCACCCCTCCCCATTGCTTAGAACTAGACATTATATTGCATCCTCCAATTTAGTTTGCCCATTTCTAAAATATTTTCTTTATCCAATACTTAAGAATTATGCAGATTATTGAAGAATCTTGTGTATGGAATTATAGGGGAGTTTTTACATTAGCATGTTGTAATGTTTTGCCATCTTTGAAGGCTGCTGCAAGCAAATCCCTTCAAAACAGTGATTATGTCCTTGTGGTATAGTGGAGATACACACTGTAGCAGCTTTATTGCTGTTCTGTAGTTACTCTGAAAGAGTCAGTGATGAAGTAACTGCTGCACTTTTGGCCAGGGTACCAGGCCTTTCAGCAGAACTAGTTATTCTTTTTCATGCTGATGGAAATATACATATTACTGAAAAATCAGCTATTTTTTAAAATGCAGCCACTGAGACTAGCCTTTGAATGCTCTGTTACATATGCAAGTACTTTAATTTGTTTTAATGACTGTATTAATGACCTGCTTTGCCTATGTGTGTTTTTTTTTTAATGAAGGCAAACCTGATCCATGAGACACTGGTTGTGTTTGTCTGTGCGACCACAGGTCAAGGAGACCCTCCTGATAATATGAAGGTATCCCGTTTAGTGCCATGATGTGGATTACTGGGCAATCTGACCTGGGAGAGGAATAGCCAATTGAGTTGGGTCCTAGAACAAGCTGATCCACTGAGTTTGCCTGGAGCTTGAGTGCTTCGCAGCACTCTATCTTATCTCTAAGTTTGAAGCTTCTTTACTCAAAATTTGACCATTAATTGTATCATGCAGGGAAAGAATCTCATCTCCTAATCATAGCTGGCAGGGCTGAGAAAGAATCCTGCCTGGTAGACAGCTAGCAGTGTGACTTCGCTTCCTAAACAGAGATAGGGTGTGATGCTACAAATGATTCAGGCCCCAGTGGATTGATTTTGTTTGTATCTTTCCCATTCCCTTAATGTTCAGAATTTCTGGAGGTTCCTTTTCCGAAAAAGCTTACCTGCCACTTCCCTGTGCCAGATGGATTATGCGGTCCTGGGCCTTGGAGATTCCTCATATCCCAAGTGAGTTCAGTTTCTTTATCTGTGAGAGAAGTACAAGCAGAATGGTTGGGGAAGGTTTCAAGCTGCTGTGGTTGTTGCCAGGAGCAAATGCAGGTCTTTGGGAATGATGGGCAGAAGCTGATTCCCACAGACTCCTCTAACTGCACTGCTGTCCTCTCTGCCCAGGTTCAATTTTATTGCCAAAAAACTGCACAAGAGGCTTCTCCAGCTCGGGGGCAACCCTATCATGCCCGTGGCATTAGGAGACGACCAGCACGACTTGGGGTAAGAATTGGCAGCTGCAGTTTGCTTCTCCTGCGAACCCTGGGCTTGGTATTAGCTGGGCTTCTATGAGGGCCTGGTCATGAGGGATTTTTTCCTCTGTTCCCTCTTTGTGAACTCACATGCATAAGTGCATAAGAGAAGCCATGATGGATCAGGCCAGTTGTCCATCCAGTCCAACACTGTGTCACACAGTGGCCAAAAACCAGGTGCCGTCAGGAGGTCCATCAGCAGGGCCAAAACTCCAGAAGACCTCCCACTATTGCCCCCCAAGCACTAAGAATACAGAGCATCACTGTCCCAGACATAGTGTTCCATCTGTACTCAGTAGCTAGTAGCCACAGATGGACCTCTGCTCCACATATTTATCCAATCTCATCTTAAAGCTGTCTATGCTTGTAGTCGTCACCACTTCCCAGGGCAGTAAATTCCATGTGTTAATTACTCTTTGACTGAAGAAGTACTTCCTTTTATCTGTTCTAAGCCTACTGCTTATTAATTTCATTGAGTGCACATGAGTCCTTGTATTGTGAAAAAGAGAGAAAAGTTCTTCTTTCTCTACCTGAAAAATTCTTCTTTCTCTAGCAGAGGTCCATCAGTGGCTATTAGCCACAAGGTATAGATAGGGGCTCTGAGGCAAGTGATGCTCTGTCTTCTTGGTGCTTGGGGGGGTCAACAGTGGGAGGGCTTCTAATGCCCTGGCCCCACTGGTGGACCTCCTGATGGCACCTGGTATTTTTGGCCACTGTGTGACAGAGTATTGGACTGGATGGGCCTTTGGCCTGATCCAACATTGGCGTCTCTTATGTTCTTATGTGCACTCTGCTAAATAAGGTAGAGATTATTGGTTTACTAAACCAGTGAATCTAACACTCCATACAACTGTCATACTAAAATTATTAAACCTATCCTCCTACATGAATGTATCCACTCCTCTTTTAAAACTATACTAGTGGTCATTACTGTAAGTTACACCAGCAAATTCTATGAATCAATTACATAATTGCATAGTATAAAGAAATATCTCCTTTTGTCCATGCTGAATTTACTGCTGCTAATTTTAATTGAATAACGTGGGATCAACTGTTGGGGGAGAGATTGGGTAGAAAAGCCAAAAGCACCAGAATTTTGCCAAGGAAAATTTTCACTGTAAAAATTTTACAATGGGACACACATTCTTAATTCTTAAAATACTTTACCTGAAGGAAGCCAACACTCTCTCTAAGTAAATGAAAAAAGCTCAAGTGGAAAGAGAAAAAATATGTAGTTCCTTGTAAACCGCTCTGAGACCCATTAGGGGTCATGAGCGGTATAGAAATTGAAATATAAATAAAAATAAATAAACTCTGTACCTACTGAGAAATACTATAGTCTTTGTTTTTACTTTTACATGCTCTTAGCTGCACCCTAGCATTGAAAACTAGGGCAGATCCTGGTCATGTTAACAAAAGAAAGAAATACTATACGGCTTCCTGCCAAGTTACGTAAATGCTGATCTTTGTGGACTTTCTCATATACCCACATCTTACTGAAAGAGCCACTCCCAGGCCCAGCCCGTAGGCTTAAACAAAAGCAGTTTTGCTCCATCCTCCACATGTTAAAACAGCTAAACAAATAAAGCTATTCAAGGGGGTTTTTTTCCTTGCAAGAACTTCCTGCTGTTAGTAACACTTTTACTGTAGGGAATAACCTTTCTCAGCACATTCCTGTTTACCAGAATTTCCAGCCCAGACTTCAGATATGGATTTCCATTACCCCCCATGCCAACAATGCTCTAATGCCAAGAATAATCTAGAGAAAAATATGTTCAATATGTGCAGAAAGTATTTCCCTCACCAGCTGAATAACCACAGCCTGCCTACTCTATACTTACTACAGATTAGGTAGATTCCTTGGTGCCAACAGCACCACCACATGAACTGTTGCTATTTGAAAAATGTTATGAAAGCTCCCAATTGGGCTCTATCTCTAAGCCTCCTACAAGAATTAATGCACTTTATTATGTAGCACTCGAAAGGGAACTATCCAAAGCAGGTCTCCTTGGAAGTAAGTTTCTGTTTATTTAATGGCACTTGCTGTCCAGAAGGCATTCTTAGGATTGCAGGTGATTTGCGCAAGACAGTTTACAAATGAGTAGGTCTCTCATGTTCTCATTTCCTAGATGGGGAACTGAAGCTGAGACAGTATAACTTGTCCAAAGCTGTCGACTGAGTTTAAGGCTGTGGGAGGAGAGAAAGGATCAAAATAGGGGCTGCCAATCTTATGCCTGTTTCCTTGAAATTAAGTGCCACTTAAAGAATTGGGAGATGGTTGCAAGGATGTCTGGTGCAGATTTATTACTTATTTATCTAAAACATTTCTCTTTTTGAGTGCCTCCAGTTTTTACCCACAGGCAAATGAAAACTGTGCTCCAAGAGATGAGAGTGTAAGTCCAGCACTGCAGCTAAAAGGCCACATTTCCTCAATTGCAGACCCACTCATAAGGTGGTGCTAAAACAGTCGTCTCCGCTTTAATTATATATTAGATTTTTATCTGTCCCTTCTTTTAAGGAAGTCAAAGTAACATACCTAGTGTCCCCTCCTCCATTTTATCCACCCAACTACCTTGCGAGGTAGGTTAGGCTGATTGACACAGTCTCCAAATGAGCTTCATGACAGGGTGAAGATCTGAATTCAGGTCTCCCTAGTTCCAACTCAACACTCTAAACACTCCATCACAGTGGCTCAAGAGAAATCTCAGACAAATTTCCTGGTGCATCCTACACTGGAGTTGTCAGGCATGGGGGACTCCCAGAAGCACCCACATTATCTATAACACACGATCCCCCTGAACAATTCAAATTTTCTCCCCTGGTCAGAACACCAAGGGGCTGCATTACTTGGGCCATCCCACAGTCACAAGGACAACATATGTATCTTTTTGAGTGCCATTATAGACAAACAAAACCTGTGCTCCAGGAATCTTGGAAACATAGCCTTTGAGCTCCTTCTGTTCTTTTAAGATGGCTAAAACACATCTGAGGAAGAGGCTTTTATACAGAAAAAGGCACCACCAAAATGTACATTATATAATTATTCAGAAATAACCAATGCAATCAGATCTTATTCAATTCTGAAGATATTACACAAAGATCGAAGACAGGTAAAACATCCAAGAACAACACTATGTAATGAGCTGCTTTTGGTCTGAACCCCAAATCCATACATGACATGGGTGCAAAAATGTCTTGTCAGTACAAAAATGTCTTGTCAGTACAAAAATGTCTTGTCAGTTGTTCCTCTTTCTTCTATGTCAAGACAGAAAGTCAGGTGACTTTTTCAGCAAATGCCTAATCCTGGAACACCAGTGAGAGGCAGCCAGTTAACCACAAAGAATAACCCTGAAAGATATATTGACACAGCGCATATGAAAGAGTTAAATCTGTTGCCGGCAAAGAAGAGCAAAAGTATCTCTCCAGCTAAACCACAGATTGATCTTGTATGCAAGCTGGCAGTCAGCTAATCATTGGCAGGACAACATCCTTGTACAGCCATTTCAGGTGGGATATATTATTCTTGCAAGTGTTGGAGAAATTAGATGTCCCTGCAGCACCAGAAGGATGCAGGATAGCATCTAGTTGACCCTGCAGGCCCGGATCATGAGAAGCTGAAGGAGGATGAAGACAGGTGCCATGATAAGTCCATACCACAACTCGTGGCTCTGCTCACCCAGCTTCTGGCAGAGGAGCATCTCAAAGACAAACTTGAGGCTAAGCAAAGTGAGAATCCAGAAAAGGCGCAGCACAGCTAGGCGCTTCTCACCATCCTGGAAGAGGCGCACCGAGACAATGGTGGTGAAATAGGTGCTCAGTCCATCGGCGGCAAAGAAAGGGGCAAAGACTCCCCACCAGCTAAGCCCCGTCGCCACCCCGTCCACCTTCAGCACCAGCAGCACCGATGCCACCAGCAGCGCCAGGGCCTGCAGGAGCAGCTCGAAGGGCGCAAAGCCCAGCCACTGCACCAGCTCCCGCAGAGAAAAGAGCATCGCGCCACTCAAGGGGGAATGCGTGGGTGGAGGGAACTCCCCACTGCCTGCAAAGAGCAGGCTTGGCCCGGCTGGGCCAGACCGAGCTTGGCCGAAGAGAAGGCTGCGTCTCTGTGTGAGTCCAGAGGCAAGACGATGCTGTGCGTGTGCAACCGGCGACGGTTCCTGCCGCAAGCCGGTATGGTGAGATCAAACGAGCGCGCCCCGGATCTTCTTTTTTTTCTCCCTTTATGGTGAGATCAAACGAGCGCGCCCCGGGAAGGCAGGGAGACGGGAGCGCGCACAGATTAACGGAAGACGGGGGCGAAGGTGGGGGGGAAGCCAGAAAGGGAACCCCGGTTGTTTTCGCCGCAGCCAGCAGTCTAGTTCCGTTTCCGACATTTTTGTCTCGCCTTCCGGCGTGGTCTAATGACGTATGCGGAAGAGAAACAATGCCGGGTTTGACTCAGGTGAAGTGCCGGGAGAGTGGGGGTTTCTCGAACAAGTTAGGAAAACCGGGAGGGTTAGCCGTGCGTCCGGTACCTGGTGGGAACTGGGCGACCCATTCGAGCTCAGACCCGTTGGTGGTTTAGTAAGGTTGCAGTAAAGAAGAAAGGTACCTCTGATCATGTGCAGAGTACGGTGCCTCCTTTCCAGACTTTAACTGTAACCTTTGTAGCTCTGGTCTGGGGGTGGGTATCAGAGTGACATACAAAGGACAGGGGAGACCTGGATTTAGATTCCCAGGCAGCTCACTGGGTAACCTTGCTAGTCATTCAGTGTGACTTGTGAGGATAAAATGGAAAAGGTGTTGCCCCAAGTTCCTTTGCAGGAAAGACAGGGTAAGAATGTGATAGGTGGTTACATGGCGTGTGCAGCGCTAGTTAGTTGCAGCCAAAGCAACATAGAGTCGTGTGGTACCTTAAAGACTACATTATTGTGGTAGAAGCTTTTTCAAGCTAGAGGTCACTTTGTCAAATGTCTACAGTGTTACACTTTGTTGACAGATGTATGTTAGAGAGAAAAAATGCAAATAGCGCAAAAGGCCATGAAATAAAATACAGCTTTTGATATTTGCAAAACAGAAATGTATATAAGGCAAATGCAGTGATTATTCATAATGATAATAAAGACTGTGGTAATTCATAATAATAATAAAGATTGTGGAGACCAAGCCCTATGAGGAAAGGCTGAGGGACTAGAGAAGAGGAGGTTGAGGGGGGACATTATTGCCCTCTTTAACTATTTGAAGGGCTGTCACTTAGAGGAGGGCAGGGAGCTCTTCCTGTTGGCAGCAGAAGATAGAACTCACAATAATGGGTTTAAATTAAGGGCAGGAAGGTACTGGCTGGATATTAGGGAAAAACGTCTTTACAGTAAGAGTTGTGCAACAGTGGAATCAGCTGCCTAGAGGTGGTGAGCTCCCCCTCACTGGCAGTCTTTAAGCAGCGGCGCAGCGGCTGGACAAACACTTGTCAGGGATGCTCTAGTCTAGGCTGATCCTGCTTTGAGCAGAGGGTTGGACTAGATAGCCTGTATGGCCCCTTCCAACTTTGTGATACTATGATTCTATGAATATAGTCTGTAAATAAATGTGGTAATAATTTTTTAAAGACTTAATAAGCAAAAAGCAGTTCATAAAGCATGGAAAAGCAAAGTCCAGTCTGTGCTGATCATTAAAGTTATGTTTTAGAGAGCAAAGTTGCTACTTTCATGGTAATCTTCTTGCTGCTATTAACAAGTAGGTATGCAGATTTGCGCTATTATGGTCAATGATTTCAGCCCTCCTAGAATCAGATTATTATTATTATTTTATTTTTATTTATAACCTTCCTCTGGGACTTTTGCTTTTAAGTAAAAGTGAGAACCTTCAGGAAGTTCCCCCCCTACTGGCCTTTGCTAGGAAAGCTTGGATGAATTATCGGTTTGCACAGCTGAAGGCTGGCTCATAGGCCTTTGTTTGATAGTTATCATAATGGGTGGGGGACACCTGCAGTGAATCTGAGCAGATTCAGGAATGAGAAGGGAACAGTTTGATTAAGAAGCTGAGATGAGGAGAGAATGATGCAAGTCAGAGGAAGCAACATAATGGAAGAGGGAAAGGAAGCAAGAAGGTAGGAGAGTCTCTTAACCAAAAAAAGGGAGGTGAAGGAGTTACGTATACTGTTGGAGGCAGGGAGATGGAGAGCTTGAATGGTAAATGCTTGAATCTGATTCAGAACATGCCAGTGTAGGAGCTCAGAAAAAGGGAGGGATGATCGTGTTAATAGGAGAGAAAAAGGATTCCTGTGATTTACTAGAAACAGAGCCAGGTCTGGGAGACTTTGGACCAAGTCTGCCCTAACTCCTTGGCAAAAGTCACTGCCCCTTAAAGCTCAGGTCCACATCTATAAAATGAGAACTGCAGCATCTTTTTCATGTTGTTTTGAGGACAAACTCATGAAGCTTTTGTCACAGTTTACATTTTCAAAGTACTGTACCAGGAGTGGTTAGTTGGGAGACCAAATAATTAGACTTGACCAGTATTTGTGTGGGAGAAGGCAAGATTTTGAGTGTTGTGTGTTGGTTCCAGAATACCCTGAGATGTTCGCAAAGAAGGGAATTGTCTTTTACTTTGCAAAGTCTCTTGCAGTGTTCCAGTTCTATGCATTTGTTCAATGTCAGTGTCAGTCTGTGACTCTCTACCTCATGTATGTGTGAAACATGGAGCTATCCAGGTGGTGGTGTGTGTGCATTTGGAAAGTTGGCTTGAAGTTGCTTTGTTGCATAGTGTTTCTACACAAGAAGACAGGTATAGAATATATGTTAAGACAAAGAGCTGGGATATCCTGGTTTGACATCTCGATTCATGAAGTCACTGTGGCCTATGGCAAGCCTCTCTTGCTGTCTTGGTCCCACATCTGCAACATGAAGTATACCTACCTTGTTGGATGGTTGTAAGGGTTACTGGGATACTGTATGTGAAGTGCTTTGAATACTTGAACTATGCTCTTATTATAATTTTTCCTCCTAGAGTGCAGAGCAGTGTGCTTGCTTCTTCCCTCCTCTGTGCTAATTGATTGTATGTTTTGGTTTGTTTAAGTTTTTAGAGCGTGGTAAAAGTGCTGGCTAGTGGCTTTGGTGTAAACAGAATGTCTGTTACTTATTACCTCAGATAGTTGTGCAAGATGGAAAAGAATGCAGCCTCCTCAGTGCCCTTCTTTCGAGATCTTGAAAGTCAGCACATTCCAAGGGAGAAGGGCAGATTCTGTAGCAGAGAGGCCATAAACAGCAACTAAGTGGTTATGTCTAGGATGTTCCAGTTGAAGAACCTGCATATCTGGATTTGTGCTAGGCAATAAAGAATAATGACTTCTCCCTCCAAGGAAAGTTGACTGATGGGGCTGTTTTTGACAATGCTTCTAGAAGGAAGGGGAAAGAGCAATAACTCAGTGGCAGAGCACCTGTCCTAAATTCAATCCTTGGAATCTCCAGTGGATGTATCTCAAGTAGCAGGTGTTGGGGAAGACATTTATGTTTTTTTACTTCATTCATGCCCTTGTTTCCGCCACATGGGAGGATCCCAAGGGGCTCACAACATTCTGCCCTCCTCCATTTTATTGGGACTGTAACCCTGTGAGGTAGATTAGTCTGAGAGACACAGTGTCTGGCCCAAGGTCACCCAGTGAGCTTCCATGGCACATTGGAGATTTGAACCTGGGTGTCCCAGGCACTCCATCCACTGTGCTACTCTGGCTTCTCCTCTCTGTCTGGGACCCTGAAAATTCACTGCCAGTCAGAGTGACGATACTCAGCTTATGCCAGTGGCATAAGGTATCTTCATATGGGAACATATGTTCACACTGAAGACTTGCAAAAATATTTTATATTCTATAGATGACAGGATCATTTTCCTTCTTAGGAGCCAGTCTTAGATCTGTAGGTGCAAGTCTTCAGGAGAGATGGAGGGAAGATGCCAAGGTTTTTGGGTGCAATATTCATTGTTTAGATGCCTAGAATTTTTCTCAAATCCTGTTTGCATCAAGTGATCTGTTTGAACACTGCTTCTGAAGGCTGCTATAGTAGTTTAGATGTGTTTAACCAAGTGATTGAACAACTTTATGAAGGACAGATCTGTCAACTTCTGTCATGATAGCAGAACAGAGCCTCCATGTGCAGAGGTAGTATGTCACAGGAGAGAAGTCGCAGCAGAGGGCTGTTGCCTCGTTCTTTTTTGCTTGTGGGTTTCTTAGAAGCATTTCTTTCAGAAACAGAATGCCAGACTAGATAAGCCTGTGGTCCAGTGTTCCCTCTAAGCTGAGTTAGTGTGAGCTAGCTCTGTTTTTTAGCCTCCAGCTCACACATTTTTGCCTTAGCTCAGGACGGATGGCTCCAGAGCAAGCTAATGTATGCAGTAGCCAAATCACTCATTCACAACTTTAATGCCAGTAGAATTTTTGCTCATAAGACTCCACAGCTTAGAGGGAGCATTGGTGTGGTCTGATCTTATGGGGCAGGCCTTGTGGTACTCCATTTGGGACCAGAGGTTGCCAATTCCTGCTAAATTACAGTTCTGTAAGAAACAAAGACCTGCATTGCCAGCTCTGCGGTTTGTTTTTAAAAAGGTGCTGTACCAAAGCAGTACAACGAGTCTAAACTCTCCCAGAAGGCATGGCCCAATCTGCGCAGATCAGAAAGAGAAGCCACTTGAAAGCTGCAAATGGGAATGTTTGCGCTCCCAAAATCTCTCTCTGCTATTATCGCTACAAGGAAGGCAGGCTCTGCTTGGGAGCAGCTGGCACCTTCCTTGTTGCTTTCCTGCGAGCAAGTGGCTGTGCTCACAGCCTCTGATCCTGGCCTCTGTGGGGTGTAGAATTCAAAGCCAAGGGATCCTGTTTTGCAGCAAGTTATATTCTAGGTGCAGCTGGTTTACATTCTATTTTCCTTCATTTGCAATCGATACCTATGAACTCCCCCATCCTCTTTAAAAATTGGGGAAATATTTGGCTTTTAATAAAATACCAGCAGAGGTGAAGGGTTTTCCTCATCTGCTGTGTGTCATCCCCCCTCCCCCAATTGCTTTCTTTAGATGGCAGCACGGAAGATCCTTGTCCTTTTTGGGAGCCAGACTGGAACTGCCGAAGATACCGCTGAGAGGATTGGCCGGGAAGCCAAGCGGCGTCATTTCCAGTGCAAAGTTGAGGCCTTGGACAGCTACAGTATGGTGAGTGCCGCACTGAAGGTTGTGAAGTTTTCTGTTTGACTCTCACCTCTACTGTAGACTCATTCAGTGGCTTTTACACCTTCAGCCTGCCTATCTGCAATATGGGGGTAATAGTACATCTTGTAAAGATCCACATTAGCTGCCCTGCTTCCTGAAAAATGAGGGTGTCTGGGATAGACTTCTTGGAAAGCAACTGATTATTTTTTTTTGTTTCTGTATTTTTCACATGTGTGTGTGCGAGTGTGAGTATGTGTGTACCTGGAAGTCACGGCAACCTCTGTTGACTGACTCCTACTGGAGGCCTGGAGGATATTCAGAGAGGTGGCTGAATAAAGCCTGCCCCTGCCTCCCTGTATTCCAAGGAGGTCTCCTATCCAGGTACTTGCCAGATGAGATGGGGCTTGCCTGGGCTATCCAGGTCAGGGAGGAAGCAACTGATTTTTCTTTTCACACATTACTGAATTTAATCTGCTTTGCTTTTCAGGGTCATCCCCACAACACTTAAGGGCACCCCTCCCCATTGCTTAGAACTAGACATTATATTGCATCCTCCAATTTAGTTTGCCCATTTCTAAAATATTTTCTTTATCCAATACTTAAGAATTATGCAGATTATTGAAGAATCTTGTGTATGGAATTATAGGGGAGTTTTTACATTAGCATGTTGTAATGTTTTGCCATCTTTGAAGGCTGCTGCAAGCAAATCCCTTCAAAACAGTGATTATGTCCTTGTGGTATAGTGGAGATACACACTGTAGCAGCTTTATTGCTGTTCTGTAGTTACTCTGAAAGAGTCAGTGATGAAGTAACTGCTGCACTTTTGGCCAGGGTACCAGGCCTTTCAGCAGAACTAGTTATTCTTTTTCATGCTGATGGAAATATACATATTACTGAAAAATCAGCTATTTTTTAAAATGCAGCCACTGAGACTAGCCTTTGAATGCTCTGTTACATATGCAAGTACTTTAATTTGTTTTAATGACTGTATTAATGACCTGCTTTGCCTATGTGTGTTTTTTTTTTAATGAAGGCAAACCTGATCCATGAGACACTGGTTGTGTTTGTCTGTGCGACCACAGGTCAAGGAGACCCTCCTGATAATATGAAGGTATCCCGTTTAGTGCCATGATGTGGATTACTGGGCAATCTGACCTGGGAGAGGAATAGCCAATTGAGTTGGGTCCTAGAACAAGCTGATCCACTGAGTTTGCCTGGAGCTTGAGTGCTTCGCAGCACTCTATCTTATCTCTAAGTTTGAAGCTTCTTTACTCAAAATTTGACCATTAATTGTATCATGCAGGGAAAGAATCTCATCTCCTAATCATAGCTGGCAGGGCTGAGAAAGAATCCTGCCTGGTAGACAGCTAGCAGTGTGACTTCGCTTCCTAAACAGAGATAGGGTGTGATGCTACAAATGATTCAGGCCCCAGTGGATTGATTTTGTTTGTATCTTTCCCATTCCCTTAATGTTCAGAATTTCTGGAGGTTCCTTTTCCGAAAAAGCTTACCTGCCACTTCCCTGTGCCAGATGGATTATGCGGTCCTGGGCCTTGGAGATTCCTCATATCCCAAGTGAGTTCAGTTTCTTTATCTGTGAGAGAAGTACAAGCAGAATGGTTGGGGAAGGTTTCAAGCTGCTGTGGTTGTCGCCAGGAGCAAATGCAGGTCTTTGGGAATGATGGGCAGAAGCTGATTCCCACAGACTCCTCTAACTGCACTGCTGTCCTCTCTGCCCAGGTTCAATTTTATTGCCAAAAAACTGCACAAGAGGCTTCTCCAGCTCGGGGGCAACCCTATCATGCCCGTGGCATTAGGAGACGACCAGCACGACTTGGGGTAAGAATTGGCAGCTGCAGTTTGCTTCTCCTGCGAACCCTGGGCTTGGTATTAGCTGGGCTTCTATGAGGGCCTGGTCATGAGGGATTTTTTCCTCTGTTCCCTCTTTGTGAACTCACATGCATAAGTGCATAAGAGAAGCCATGATGGATCAGGCCAGTGGTCCATCCAGTCCAACACTGTGTCACACAGTGGCCAAAAACCAGGTGCCGTCAGGAGGTCCATCAGCAGGGCCAAAACTCCAGAAGACCTCCCACTATTGCCCCCCAAGCACTAAGAATACAGAGCATCACTGTCCCAGACATAGTGTTCCATCTGTACTCAGTAGCTAGTAGCCACAGATGGACCTCTGCTCCACATATTTATCCAATCTCATCTTAAAGCTGTCTATGCTTGTAGTCGTCACCACTTCCCAGGGCAGTAAATTCCATGTGTTAATTACTCTTTGACTGAAGAAGTACTTCCTTTTATCTGTTCTAAGCCTACTGCTTATTAATTTCATTGATTGCACATGAGTCCTTGTATTGTGAAAAAGAGAGAAAAGTTCTTCTTTCTCTACCTGAAAAATTCTTCTTTCTCTAGCAGAGGTCCATCAGTGGCTATTAGCCACAAGGTATAGATAGGGGCTCTGAGGCAAGTGATGCTCTGTCTTCTTGGTGCTTGGGGGGGGTCAACAGTGGGAGGGCTTCTAATGCCCTGGCCTCACTGGTGGACTTCCTGATGGCACTGGTATTTCTGGCCACTGTGTGACACAGAGTGTTGGACTGGATGGGCCTTTGGCCTGATCCAACATTGGCGTCTCTTATGTTCTTATGTACCTTCTCTATCCCATGAATAATTTTGTAAACCTCTGTCATGTCACCCCTCAATCATTATTTCTCCAATCTGAAGAGCCCTAACCTCTTTGACCTTTCTTCATAGGGAAGGTATTCCATCCCCTTAATCATTTTAGTTGCCCTTTTCTGCACCTTTTCCAATGCTATATCTTTTTTGAGGTGCAGGGACCAGAACTGTACACAATATTCCAAATGAGCACGCACCATAGAGGGGCATTATGATACTGGCTGATTTGTTTTCAATCCCCTTCCTAATAACCCCCCAGCATAGCATTTGCCTTTTTTATTGCAGTTGCACACTGAGTCACCATCTTCAGTGAGTTATCTACCACGACTCCAAGGTCTCTTTCCTGGTCAGTTACCACCAGTTCGGACCCTATTAACATATATTTATGTTTGGGGTTTTTTGCTCCCATGTGCATTACTTTCCACTTGCCCTGGCTGAACCTCATTTGCCATGTTGATGCCCGCTTGCCCAGCCTCAACAGATCTCTCTGGAGCTCCTCACAGTGCTCTCTGGTTCAGAGTGGATTACAAACATCAACAATTTAACAATTAAAACTAAACAAGCACATCAGAATCAATTAACCAGATGGCATTAAGCACTATTCCACTGCTGCACTTTCCAGGGACAAAGGCAGTATATAAATAAAAGTCCCTGGTCTCATCCATATGCCAGACAATATAGTTCCATGTATCAAAACCTTTCTGGATGTCTAGGTAAGCAACATCTACTGGGTCACCCTGGTCAACATGTTTGTTCACCTCCTCAAAAAATTGTAAAAGTTTAGTGAGACGATCTTCCCTTACAGAATCCATATTGCTCCTTCTTCCTCAGTAACTTTTGTTCATCAGTGTGCCTACTAATTCTATATTTAATAATGTATTCCACCAATTTACACACTATGAGCATTAGACTGACAGGCCTGTAATTTCCCGGATCTCCTCTGGAACCTTTTTTAAAAGATGGGGTTACATTAGCTACCTTCCAGTCCTCAAGAATGGAGGAAGATTTTAATGATTGCGTATTTTTGTCAGGAGATCCACAAGTTCACATTTGAGTTCTTTCAGAACTCTTGGATGTATGCCATCTGGGCCTGGTGATTTGTCAGTTTTTAATTTGTCCATCAGCTGTAGGACCTCCTCTCTTGCCACCTCAATCCAATTCCTGAAATTGGTGGTTCTGGAGTGGGCAAGCACCTCTCATCTTCCACAATGAAGACAGAGGCTAATCCACCCCCCTCTAGAACACTAACAGCCGTGCCTTCACCTCTTAGAGATGAGCCATCCCGAACCAGAGACATTTAATCTCCTGTCAGCTTTCCCCCAGGATTTAGTTTAAAAACTGCTCTACCACAATTTTGAGTTTAAGCACCAGCAGCCTGGTTCCTTCTTGGGACAAGTGGAGAGGCCATCTCTTTTGTACAAGTCCTGCTTGTTCTAAAAAGCATCCCAGTGCCTAAGAAAACTCTTCCTCCATACACCGTCGTCTCATCCACACACTGAGGCTCCTAATTTGTGTCTGTCTAGTTGGCCCTGCATGTGAAACAGGCAGGACTTCTGAGAAGGCTACTTTGGAGGTCCTGGCCTTGAGCCTCCTGCCTTGCAGCCTAAATTTTTCCTCTAGAGCCACACAACTACTTTTCCCCACATCGTTGGTACCAACATGTACCATGACTGCTGGCTCCTCCCCAGCACTGTCCATCAGTCCTATCTAGTCCACGTGTAATGTCCGCTACCTTCACACCAGGTAGGCAAGTCACCATGCGGTCAGTACATTGGTTTGCAACCCATCTATCTACATGCCTATGGATCAAACCACCAGGAGCCCCCCTCCTTCCCTGCCCAGGGACGGTTCCTTGGTGCGAAAGGATGCCTGTTCCCCAACTGTAGAAGAGGTACCTTCTGAGGGAACATTCCTTGTTTCTTCAGCACAATGCCCTGTTTCCCCTTGACCCTCATGCTCCCTGACAGTGGCAGGACTGCCATTCTCAGAATGTGACACATCTAACAAGTCCCCAAGAGCCTTATCTGTGTGCCTAACTGACTGTCTCTGCTTCTCCAGGTCAGCCACCTTGGCCTCGAGAGTGCAAACTCATTCCCTGAGGACAAGGAGCTCCTTGCACCGAGCACACACCCACGGCTTCTGTCCAGCTGGCAGATAGTCATACACGTTGCACTATGTGCAATAGACTGGATAGCCTCCAACCCCCTGCTGACATTCTACCTTCATAATTGCTTCTTTTTAAATCCCTTTTTAAAATAAATTTCCTGTTTTTTGTAGATCTGTTTGTGGAAAGTATGCTTATCCTTTTAAAGATATGGGAAGACTAGTGCCCTGGCTTCCTCACTTTACTGCTGAATTCACACGTGTGCTAAACTCGCCAGTTTATTCCCTTGTTCCAGACACTTTGTCACTGGAGCTGGGACACTTCTGCACTGGAGAGGGGCCTGCTACCTCATCTGTTTTGCTTCTGTCCCGATCAGAAACAAACCATCTTAGACATTTAGTCAGATTTTTCCTGCTGTACAGTTTTCCTTTTTAATGTAAGATGAGTCCCCATTTGGGAGGAAAGAACAAAAATGATGTTCTCCTAGCTTCATTTGGGGAAGGTAGGTGCCGTGGGTACTAAGGAGATAAAGGCAGTCTGCATGGGCTCAGATGTATGTTTCGTCTTTGTATCTTGCAAGCATGGAAAGACACAATCCTAGTGGCTGTGGGAGATCCTTGTCTTCTGGGGTTCATACAGTCTGCTATTTGAAATTGCATCTAGGATCAAACACTGAGTATGCTTAGGTAGCTCCTTCCCTCATCCAAAATGACTCCCATCTCTGGTTTGTTTTCTACAGCCCAGATGCAGTAATTGATCCCTGGCTTTTGGACTTGTGGCGGAAAATCTTAGCTTTGTATCCTCTTCCTGCCGGCCTTAATGTCATTGGTCCAGATGTCATGTAAGTACAGAGGAAAACCAGTGTTGTAAGAATTTTGCCTTTAGTTGTCTCCAGTTTTACTTTTAAAGAAGCAAGGGGGCTGTGGCTCAGTGGCAGAACCCCTGCGTTGAATGCAGAAGGGACCAGTTTCAATCTCTGGCATCTCCAGTTAAAAGAACTGGGTAGCAGGTGATGTGAAAAATTTCTGCCAGAAACCCAGGAGAGTCACTGTCGGTCAGAGTAGACAATACTGACTAAGACCAACAGTCTGATTCAGTATAAGGCAGTTCTGTGTGTTCAGGATTCTAGCCCTTCTGGTTGTAAACCAGATGATAGGTTGTAAGCCTGGTGATATGTGACATCTTGGGAGTCAGAAGAAAGAATACGTTAGGTATTCCCAAAGTCAGGGGGCAGCCACAACATTTGCATAACTCATTATTATTTTCCATGGCTAGCAGAATACATGGTGCAAATATATTATCCAGGCACAGGGCTTCTTTTACTGGTGCGAGTTTTGATTAAAAAAATAGTACAGATGATGTCCTCTAACGGATTATAATCTGAATCTGCATGCTTTTGTAGGTTCCTGTTGTTACCTTGTGGGTCTGCATTTTGTAGAATTGTAGGAAAAGGAACTGGTTCTTTGTGGCTGATTCGAACGGAGACAGAGTACAAAATAAAAAGGGCTATACTTAATTCCCTCCATGTTGCTCTCTTTCCTCCAGTTTGCCACCCAAATTCACCTTTCAGTTTTTGGAAGAGGATTCTGGTCCCATGCAACAGGAGGAAGTCACTCGAGAAGCCCCTTCGGAGTTGCATCCTTTCTCTGCCCGGATGGTGTCCAATCAGAGAGTGACGGCAGAATCTCATTTCCAGGACGTCCGCCTCATTGAGTTCGATATCACAGGCTCTGGAATGGAGTGAGCTTCCATTTGCTTGTGCCATTTGGGGCTTCTAGAGGGTCCCTTCTCTAGGGCTTCTGTTTGGGAAGCAGTGGGGAACAGGCATAGAATTAGTGCAGGGAGCAACTCTGGCTGGAGGTCTCTTCCTCCCAGTTACAGCTGCTATTCCTGAGGCTGAGGGAGAACCACTAGACACTCTACTGCTGTGCCTGAACCTAGCCCTCCACTATGTCCCAGGACACCTTTATATTCTGTTTTAGTTATATCTGTATTTTTCGATTGCTGTAAGCCTTTTTAAAGGTCAGTTTTGGCCAGAAAGCAGAACGAAAATGCAATCAATGTAATCTCATGCCCAGGGCAATGGGCATTCTACACAGAGTGATAGCATTGTGTCAAGGCAGTTTATGGGTAGACCACGGAAACGTCTTCGGACAGCGCTGGCTCTTCGGCTTTGAAACGGAGATGAGCACCGCAACCCTAGAGTCGGATTCGACTGGCTTTCGAGCAAGGGAACCTTTACCTTTACCTTTTTTAAGGGACTTCTGCATCTTCATGTGAGGATACCCCTTTGTTTGGTTGTTTAGGGAGGAGCCCTGCCTTCCTGGATCAGAGCATCAGGTCTGGTGTGCTGGTCTCCCTGCAGTGGAGAGCTGAGCTGCTCCTGGGAACTTATAAGCAGGCCATGAAGGTGGCAGCCTTCTTCTGTTTCCAGCTCCTAACAGTTGGAGGTACACTGCCTTGAATCATGGAGGCTCTATTTGGTTTGTCAGAATCACAGACCCAGTCTGTATAAGGTGGGTCAAAATGGAATGTCGATTGGAGGGTACCTGATACAGCAAGCCCAGTGAAGCTCTGCATGTCTGGATCTAGCTAATGCCTTAATGGGAGGCATCCTGAACATCCTAAGGAAGCCATCTTGAGTTTCACAATGGCATAAAGATGCTGGTTTTGTTATACTGTTTTGTGTTATTACTAATAATAATTTAAAAAGAAGACTAAAAGAAGAGCCCTGCAGGATCAGAACCAAGATCTGCCTAGTCTAGAATCCTGTTCCCTGCAGCAGCCAACCAGATGCCCCCAGACTGCTCATAGCAGGGCTACAGAGGCCCAGGCTTCGTTCTGTCACTGCCCACAGCAGCTGGCATTCAGAGGTATGCTGCTTTTGAACACGGAGGTTCCATTAGCCACAATGGCTCGCAGCTGTTGATAGGCTATCCTCCACGAACTTGTCTAGTCCCCTTTTAAAGCCATCTCAGCTAGCAGCAGTGAGTTCCACAAGTGAATTATGCGTTGTGTGAAGAAGTCTTTTGTGTGTGTCCTGAATCCATTGTCCATCACAGTCAGTAGCTTGCCCTATACCTGCAGGGAGGAGGAGGGGTGGACAGAACTTCCTGGCCTTCAGCAGCTCAGCTATAGTAGCCCTTAGCTACAGTGACTTGCCAGCACTCCCATATTGACAGGACGTGCTGGGAAGGAGATGGGGTAGGCCCAGCTCTAATAACATTCACAAGAACAAGCTGTCCAAGAGGAGAGGTACTTTGTTCTCTCTTGCAGAATCCTTCTTTCCTGTCTGCAACTTCTCTCTTGTTGAGAACAGGCGCTGAAGAGCCTTCAGAACCCTTCCTCTTCTATCATCCTCTTCTATTGTCACTTTTATCTTACCCTTCATCCCAGGGAGTCCGTGGTTCTCTCCTCCTCTGTTTTATTCTCACAAGAGCCCTGGGAGGTCACCTAGACCAAGAAACAGTGGCTGGTGTAATCTCACCCTGTGGGTTTGGTGGAAGTGTGGGGATATTCACCTGTTCTAATGCCCTCCCTGTCAGTGGGAGTGTGGCCCCCTTGTGGGAAAAGCCACACTCAGGTGCTGCTTCTTCCCCACAGGTATGCTGCTGGTGATGTGGTGATGATCCAGCCACGCAATGCTCCTGAGGATGTGCAGCTCTTCTGCAATCTTCTGCACCTGGATCCTGACAAGCACTTTGTGATAAGACCTACAGAGTCAAGTATGGACAGCTTCCTGATGCTCTTCCCAACCACATGACCATGGAAAGCCATTTGCAGTCCTCTCTGGGCCTCTTTCAGTGTGGGGTGACTACTGCTCTCCTGTACCCGACTGCCTGAGATCTGCGTAGCCTGTTCTTTTTCACTGGCTGAAGTGAAGCCTGAGGGCTCTCCTGGAAATATTTCCAACTGGCCCAAGTTGGCTTCATGAAGGATTCTGGAACAGAACCTTTTTCTGGCTGTCTTCTGCAGGTGGCCACCTAGGGGACTGCTGGTACCTTGCCAGAGATGCTGATGTGTTTTCCTTCTTGTGCCGTTTCAGACACTCCCCTTCCTGCCCTCCTGCCCCAGCCGTGCAGCGTGCGTCACCTGGTGAGCCGCTACCTGGATATATCCTGCATCCCTCGACGCTCTTTCTTCGAGCTCCTCTCCTATTTCTCACCCGATGAACTGGAGAAAGAGAAGCTGCAGGAGTTCAGCTCTGCGCAAGGCCAGGAGGAACTCTACGCTTACTGCAACCGGCCGCGCAGGACCACTCTTGAGGTAGGGTGGCCCCACAGCTCTCTCTGGGTCCTTCAGCCTTTGCTCTGCATCTTGGGGCGTTTGCTGCATTTGTGTGATTCTGCTTTGGGTGGGGCTTTTGCACTAACAAACCCAATGTTGTTTTCCTCTCCTTTCCCCACTCCAGGTGCTCTATGACTTTCCTCACACAACTGGTGCCATCCCATGCGATTATCTTTTTGACCTCATCCCACGGATCAGGCCTCGTGCCTTCTCAATTGCTTCCTCGATGCTGGTAAGGAAGGGACAGTGTTTGATCTGTTTTGTTGACAAGAGGCATATCACACAACTCACTGAGTTTTAAAGCAGCTTACAAACCATTAAAAATTACAATAAAACTATTACCCTGAAAACAGTAAAACAATGAAATGCTGTTTAAAAACCAGGGCTACAGCAGCAGCAATGAGGCCACCTAGCAGAACTTTCATTGTATTAAACATCCTCTGCTTTCAGCGTTTAATCCCTGGGGAAGCAGAAATTTACTCACTTGTCCCCAAAGTCGACTAGAGGTGGAGACAGATGGAAGAGTATTCTGCGCACTGGGATAGTCGTGGAGAAAGCCCTGCTCCCAGTAGATGCCAGTCTTGCAAACCACTGGGGAGGGATGCCATCCTAAACCAGTCTTGCAAAGCTCTGGGGACCTTGATGCCATCCTAAAGTAAGACTTTGCCAGGCATCTCAATCTGATGCTCCAGGGCCAAATTATGCACTTGGTGTCTGTATCTTTCACCCTGTATCATCTAGTCAGACAACTTTTGCCTCAGCCTTGTTTTTTTGGGGGGGGGAATTCTGTTGCTGAACTGTTTTGGACTGCTGAGCTTGAAATCCTGGTCATACCCATTTAAGAGTTGTTTTTCTCTGTTGGATTGGGGCATAGGAAACAAGCTGTATGAACAGGGGCAGAAAACATCTTGCTGAAGAAGAAATACAAGATGTACACCGTTCTGTTCATCTAGTTTGTCTCCTAACAACCTGATTTAGAATCACAGAGTTGGAAGGGGTCCTACAGGCCATCTAGTCCAACCCCCTGCTCAGTGCAGGATCGGCCTAGAGCATCCCTGACAAATGTTTGTCCAGCTGCTGCTTAAAGACTGCCAGTGAGGGGGAGCTCACTACCTCCCTAGACAGCTGATTCTACTGTTGAACAACTCTTACTGTAAGAAAGTTATTCCTAATATTCAGCCGGTACCTTCCTGCCCTTTTTAAACCCATTCTTGCACGTCCTATCCTCTGCTGCCAACTGTAACAGCTCCCTTGTTAGGTAACACAGGCCCAACAGCCTTGCAAGACTCTAGCATGCTGAATAATGAGCTCAAGTCTTGCAAGGATATAGTGGGTCTGAGCTATCTGACAACTCAAGTTTTGCACAGCTGATCTTAGCTACTTTGCGAAGGAGATGAGTTAAAGATTCTTCTCCCTCTAGTTGTACAATTGAAAATATGCAATATTTGTGTTTTATTTACTAAGAGCTATGCGTTTCTTGCAGCTCAGCATCTATTGTTTAAGTAATTGCCATATATAAACTGGCACAATTATATGCATTTTATATGAGCTACACCTAAAATACAATTGAGGGGAGAAATAAGAGACTGCATTTTAACTTCAGGGGCACAGTTATTTTGTTATTTCACCAGAAGATGGCACTCAAGAGGCAAGTTTTCAGCAGCCACATGTGGTAATGTCCCAAGGTAATGTCCAAAAAAAATCAGAACACAGCCCCCATAATACTCTTTATTAGGACCAGCGAAATGACACATACTGCTGTGCGAGCCTTCAAGTTCACTAAAACCCTTCATCAGACTGGATGTTAAAAATAATGCTTAAAGAGGCAGGATGGCAAATGGCTTCCAGGGGTTTTAGTGAACTGAAAAGCACACGCACAGTGGCAAGCGTCATTTGGTTGGTCTTAATAAAGGGTATGGAGATTGTGCTCTGAGTGTGAGGTGGGGGGGACTCTGGCTTCTCAATATTGCCTTAGGATGTGTTTCCATGTCTCTCTTGCAAACACGGCTACTTCAACATCACCCGTTTACTTCTTGTAGCAGCAGTCTGCATCTGTAGAGCGGGGGGGGGGATGATGTGCAGCCCCTACTCAAGATACCAAATTGCAAAGTCACATTTGGATGAGAGGGTCACGAGCAAGAGAGAGGAGAACTTCTCCTGTGTACAATGGGAAGCCCAGCTGGGTCAGATCAAAGGTTCATCTAGTCCAGTGTCCTTTTTCCAACAGTGGCCAACCAGACACTTCTAGGTAGCCCACAGCTATAGCCTGAAGGCAACGACCTTCTGTGGCTCCCCCACCCCCTGAGACGGGTGCTCAGAGAGACACTGCCTGTGAACATAGACTCTGGAGGGGTACCCGAGTTAGTCTGCTGCATTCAGAAATGTCTTGGGTCTAATATTGTGGCATAAACATTCACACATCAGAACCCACTTTAGCAGATGCATCAGGACTCTTTGATGTAGTGGTTTGGTATAGCAGTTAGGAGTGTGGACTCTAATCTGGGCGAACGGAGTTAGATTCCCCACTCCTTCACACACAGCTGGTGGTATGAGCTTGGGTCAGTTACAAGTTCTTTCAGAGATGTTCTCTCAAGAGCAGTTCTCAAAAGAGCTCTCTCAGCCCTACCTACCTCACAGAGTGTCTGTTGCGAGGAGGGGAAGGGAAAGGAGATTGTAAGGCGCTCTGAGACTTCCTTGGGTAGTGAAGGGCGGGGTATAAATACAATCTCTTCTCTCCTTCTTCTTCTTCTTTGTTTTATCTATTCCACTGAAATATTATGGATAATAGCATTGATAGACCTCTCCTTCCTCCTGAATTTGTCTGGTTTCCTTTCAGTGGCATCTGAATTAGTGATCATTGCTGTGTTTTGTAGCCGTGAGTTCCATAAGTTAATCGTGCATTGGGTTGAGAGTGAGATGTACTTTCTTTTCTCTGTCCCAGATCTCCAGCCCATCACCATTATTGGATGCCCCTGTTTTTTATGAGAGGTGAAACAACAGCCCTTATCAATTTTCTCCTTCTCATTCATAAATGTATAAAATTCTATCATATCTGCCCTTGGTTTAAATTTTTTAAACGAAAAAAATTGCCCCGAATGCTTTTCCTGTAGGGAAGGTACCCCAATCTCTTGTTCACCCCGGGTGCCCTTTTTGGCACCTTCACTTGCACCTATATGGTGCAAGTCCTTCCTATCCAGTGCTTTTGTGGACTGGATCCTTTTTTCTTTACTCAAGAGCACTTCCCTTAGCCCAGCCAGCTGGTTCAGGAGGTACCTCCGTTTGAGACGTTCCACCCCGGCTCCCGTTTCTACTGCTTTCCCCTATCTCTGCCCCTAGGCTTTCCCCAACAGAATCCAGATCCTTCTGGCTGTGGTGCAGTACAAGACACGCCTTAGTAAACCTCGCCGTGGCCTCTGTTCATCGTGGCTTGCCTCCCTTGACCCACAGAATGGTAAGTTGAGCGGCACTGAACAGGAAGGGTGAGGTGAGTGGGTCATACACAGCAGAGGGGTCTTTGCGCTCGCAGCTTAGGGGCTGCTCCTGCTATCTTTACTGTTGCTATTAATATACCCTCCTCAATGGCTGTAAGGACACAAGACGAGCCCTGCTGGCTCAGACCAAAGCTCTAGTTGTTTGAGAATACATCTCCCACAGCAGCCAGCCAGATACCTCTGCTGGGGACCGGACACAAGACCTTCTGTGTGTAAATCAGGTGCTCTCCCACAGAGCCACGGCCCTTTCTAAAAGGAGTTTGTCTTTCTCTTAAAGAGCTAGAAGCTTTTGTCCAAACACCTGTCCTGGCAGTGGAGCACTCAAAGGATTATGAGAGACAGCGTGCTTTTGTCTCGTCTCCTTATGCAAAGATCAGTAGCTAGTTGTGTAAAAAACAAAATTACTCATAAGAACATAAGAGTCATGCTGGATCAGACCAAAGGTCCATCAGGTCTGGCATTCTGTTCACATAGTGGCCAGCCAGCTGCCTCTAGGGAGCCCACCAACAGGAGGACTGCAGCAGCAGCTTCCTGCCTGTGCTCCCCAGCAGCTGATTTAAAGAGGCGTACTACCTCTCCTGCTGGAGGAAGTAGATATCCATCATGACCAGCAGCCATTGATATCCCAGCACTCCGTGAACTTGTCCACTCACCTTTTAAAGCCTTCCAAGTTGGTGGCCATGAGTGCTACAAATCAACTATATGCTGCGTGAAGAAATACTTCCTTTGGTCTGTCCCGAATCTCCCACCTGCTATTTGGCATGCCTGCTGTTGAAGTGAGCTCCTGTTTTCCTTCCCAGGGGCTGTGAGGGTGCCCCTTTGGGTGAAGCAAGGAAGCATGAAGTTCCCAGCCAATCCAGACTCACCTGCCATCATGATTGGGCCCGGCACAGGAGTGGCGCCTTTCCGAGCAGCGATACAGGAGCGGGTGGCCCAAGGCAAAAAAGGTGGATGCTCTTAACTGGGGAAAGAAGTTCTTAAAGTCCTGGTGGGGAAGCAGCTGTTGGGTGGGCGCTTCACTGGAGTTAACTGGATGACATTGGAGTACCTTGTGTCATCTTTTCCCCTTCCCCCTTAATTGTCACTAGGAGGCACTGTTGATTCTGCTTTGAAGAACACTCTTTGAAGCAGTGGCAGCAGAAGGGGCCTCCTCCTATGGTGATGGTGGGAGACCGATATTGTCCCGTGGTCTTTATCACCATCTGCTTGTAGGTCCAGTCAGATGCTGGGGATTTATTCACATCTTGGACAGCACAGCCCAACAGTTCAGTATTGTTGTTAGGGCTTTTGAAAATCGTTGGTTAATTTTCATCTCATCCTTAACTGACTGAAATATATTTCCCTATTTATCCAAGTCTCAATATTGATGGCTAGAGTCAGTGTCATGTCAGGGTTCAGATATCAACACCGCTTTGAAACCTAGTGGGTGGCCTCCAGTTGGGCTCTCTCAGCCTAACCTACTTCACAGGATTGTTGTGAGGATAAAACATGGGAACCACCATGAGCTCTGGGCTTATTAAAGGAAGGGCAGAGATTTTTCTAAAAAATCTAGTAAGCAAGAAAATATGTGAGATGCTGAAGAAAATGAAAATCACATGTGGTTGTCGTGAACAAGAGCCGCCATTTTGTGCTAGAATGAAATGGCTACTTCTGTATTCCCCGGGGGCTGCTTGATGTACACACCTAAACTGTAACACATGAAATGCAGTGCACATGAGCTGCAGTGGGGGTATTGGACAGGGAGCCATGCTCAGCAGATTGGCTATTAAGGTTGCTGTAAAAAGTCCCAAGGGCCGATGGCCTGGGGTGCCCTCCCACCCCATCAGGGCCACCCTGGCCTCAAGTGAGGGGCAGCCCTCACCCCATCTTGGGCAGGGAAGGAGATGCGTGGCCCTGCCAAGCCCCCATGCAACAAAGGAGGCACCCAACCTCTTGTTCTCCCTCCCATCCTCCGGGCAGTGGGGATTTTTCCCTCCCAATCCACCCCTGTATGCTACTCTTCATTGAATGTACACTCAGGAGGCACAATCCCAAGTTTGCTGTGCCTAATCTTTCAGTGGCCGCAGGCTGCACAGTAACCTCCCCAAACCAAGCAGAGCCTCACAGGAGTGAGCCAGCTATGGGAGGGGCTGTGGCTCAGTGGTAAGAGTGTCTGCTTGGCATGCAGGAGGTCCCAGGTTCAATCCCCTCATCTCTACTTAAAAGGATCAGGCAAGTGGTGATGCAAAAGGCCCCTGCCTGAGAACCTGCAGAGCCACTGCCCGTCAGAATAGATAATACTGACCTTGACAGACCCATAGTCTGATTCAGTATAAGGCAGCTTCCTGCATTCATATAGTTCATGTAAATGACACCCTTAGATTCACACCTCCAACTGCTAACAAGCCAAGGCTTTCATTCATCAGCTTGCCCACAAAACCCTTGTGTAATTGTCTTGTTGTCGTATTTATTGCTGAGATTTCCATCCTGCCGTTCAATTTAAATTTCCAGATTATAAAAACCAAATTGCAAAGCATTTATATCATCTTACAGAACAGTTATTGCAACATGACCCATTTCTGATGCCCCCGTGCTCTGTTGCTTCATAGGGAATTGCCTGTTCTTTGGCTGCCGACAGAGGAGCAAAGATTTCTACTGCCAGGCAGAGTGGGAGGAGCTTGTAAAAACGGGTCTCCTGACACTCTTCACGGCCTTTTCCCGGGATCAGGTGAGTTCAGAGCATGAGATTTTGCTGGGGGCAGATGTAAATCCAGGCATGGCGTGTGTGCTCCCAACCCTTCAGTTGTTTTAAGCTCTTTAGTTGTTTTAAGCTTGTGCCAGAATCGTAGCAGGCTGACTTGCAGAGCGGAGTTTATCAAGCCAGGGGCAAAAGGAAAAAAAATCCCAATATTGATAGCTGGACTGGTCACTGCAAAAGCTGCGTGCTGCCTGCCTCTGGCGGGAGCTGATGTTGCATGCTCCTCTTCTGTGCTCACCTGAAGAAGGTACTGAGCCCCAGGCACACACTGGCAGTCTTGGGTAGCTCACTAGGCCTCAGATCTTCAAGTTTCTGCTTTGAGAAGTCTTAAATTTGGGCCATGAGAGGTTGGGAGCACAGGTCCCAGGCACAAGCCCTTTAGCAATGGGCAGCCATAACTGGTGCCATGGAGAGAGGTGAGATACAGCTAAAATGGTGTTGATGCTCTTGCCATGTGCATTCTGTTTTCGTCAGTCACAGGATGCTCAGGGGGCACCAAAGTGTTGACTCAAAAAACCTGCTCAGCCCCTCAGGAGATTTCACAAGGGTGCCCGTGTTTGTTCAACCTGTCTTTGCAGCCATGAGAACTGAAAGCTCATGTCTTGTTTTTTGAAATGAAGCTTTGATTTTTGGGATGCTCACCTTCTCTGCCTAAGGCCAGGTTTTGTGCTCACATGGAACTGCAGAATAGACACTGGTGGAATTCCCATGCAGGGACACATTACGGTTGTCAAAGTGGTTTCATTGTGGTTGTCAAAGTGATTTCTAGGGCACATACAGTGGGTCAGGGTGGAGGGGAAAGCAGAGGTAGCCCATCACAGAAGGCCACAGGACAGTCTCTGAGCTGCTCAAGTCCTGACCAGACTTATCTGCATGGTATTCCGAGACCACCACCTGTCCCACCTGGGCCTATAAGTGTGAAGAGATTTCCTTGGAATGTACAGCTTGTCTCCTTGCAATTCTCTCCTTTGGCTAAATCATGGGGGGGGGGGTGCAAGCAGCCTGGATTTATTAAAAAATCTCTTGTGTCATAAGAACATAAGAAGATCAGACCAGTGGACCATCTAGTCCTGCACCCTATCTCACACAGTGGCCAACCGGTTCTTCTGGAGGGCCAACAACAGGGCATAGAGGCTGAGACCTTCCCTTGATGTTGCCTCCTGCCTCTGGGATTCAAAGCTTTAGTGCTTCTGAATGTGGAGGTTCCCCTCAGTCACCATGGCTAGTAGCCACTGGTAGACTCATCCTCCATGAATCTATCTAATCCCCCTTTAAAGCTGTTTATTCCAGTGGCCATCGCAACATCCTCTGGCAGTGAATTCCACATTTCAATCACTCTCTGCCACCAGTTCAAGACCCACTGTGTGTTCAAGCCCCAACTGACACCCATGTTTCGATAACTGGGAGCAACAACAGATCTCACCCTTTCCATACAGGCACTGTTTGACCTTCATAAAATGGAGAGGTGTTTTTTTTTTCCCCCTGGCTGGAGCAACTGGACTCCTTGTATTTACCTGATAAAGTTGTGTCCTCCTCCTGACCTTGCGAGTGCATGTGCTTTGGCTGAAATTAGTGCTGCTTCCTGTTCAGTGTCCTCCAGTTTCTTTCAGTTCTTTGAGAGTGATTTTCAGTGTGCATGCTGTGATTCTTTGAAAGTACAGGAATGCTAGCCCGATTTTGTCAGATCTCAGAAGCTACAACGATAATACAGTCCATAGTAAACAATGACCAAGGAAAACCAATAAATAACAACTGTGCACAGTTGTTATTTATTAGATCTCAGAAGCTAAGCAGGATCAGCCCTGGCTAGTATTTGGATGGGAGACCTCCAAGGAATACCAGGGGTGCAACGTGGAGGCGGGCAATGGCAAACCACCTCTGCACGACTCTCGCCCTGAAAACCCCACAGGGTTGACATGAGTCAGCTGTGACCTGACAGGAGGGGAAATCTGTGATTCAGTGAAAGCACAAGAATGAGTGCAGAAGGTTCTTTTGGCGACAGGTTCCAGCTTCTGAAGAGCTTTCCTTGTATTTTTGTTCCTGTATGTGTGTTTTAATATCGTTCTTCATTTTGAGAACTTATTTGTTGGTAAGCAGGTTTATAAATTCCAAAACAAAATAACAAATTCTAATCTTTGTGGGAATACTCAGATATTCTTGGAAATGCATACTTAACAGTAAAATCTCTGAAGCCTTCAGAGGAATTGTAGAAGAAGGTTGGGGCTTCAGAGCCCCATGTATCTCTTACTATTTGCTGTGTCAAGGGAATTTAGAATATATCTCGCAAAATGGTGGGGAAATTGTACCATTTCAAAAAGTAGGAAGGAGGGAGGCATGGTAGAACACTCCTCTTTTTCCTGTTTGGTGTAGTAGTTAGGAGTGGGGAGTCTAATCTGGGAGAATGGGGCTTGATTCCCCACTCCTCCCCATGCACCTGCTGGTGTGACCATGGGTCAGTCACAAGTTCTCTCAGAGCTGTTATCTCAAGAGCAGTTCTCAAAGAGCTCTCTCAGCCCCACCTACCTCACAGGGTGTCTGTTGTGGGGAGGGGGAGGGAAAGGTGATTGTAATCCACTCTGAGACTCCTTCGGGTAGTGAAGGGCGGGTATAAATCCAATCTCTGCTCTCCTTCTTCTTCTGTGCAAAGAGAAGAGAGGGTCCTTCACTGATTCTTCAGTTAAACAAAGCTGATTGATTGGATTGATCAGATATTTTGAACCTACTAATAAAGTGATCCCTGACCTGGATAGCTTAGACTATCCCGATCTAGTCAGATCTTGAAAGCTAAGCAAGGTCAGCCCTGGCTAGTATTTGGATGGGGGACCACCAAGGAAGTCCACAGTTGCTAAACAGGACTGCTCCACAGAGGCAGGGAATGGCAAACTATGTCTGAATGCTGCTTGACATTAAAACCCTACAGAGGTGTTGAACTTATTTGTTATGAGAGCCAGATCTTACATGAATGTTACTTTGTCGGCCTTGCCATGTATGCCATAAAATGTAATGGCAGGTACAGGAGATATAAACTTTATAAATGACACAGGCAAACCCAATTAACGGTATTATTTTTTACTCAAAATACAAACATGCTTAAAGCATTTACATTCTTACAGTATTTCCTTAAAGTATCTCCCTGATGCCCCCCTTCCACTTCCACCACCCATTACTCATTAGTACTGGAAAAGTATATACTGCAGGGACATAATGCACAGCCTCAGCCATCTGGCAATAAAAGTAATGACCAGTTGCTCACAGGCCACATAGAAGCCCTGGATGGGCTGCTTCTGGCCCGCGGGCCGTATGTTTGACACCCTTGCACCAGACCACTGTAAGTTGGCTGTAACTTTATAGCAAAAAAAGGTGATCCCTATTAAGCAGATGTTTAATTTATTGTGCTTTTAATGCAGGTCTTTATAAAAACTGAAGATGGCAGGAATAATTTTATAGAAGAAACACCCTTTCTATCTTGCCCAGGAAGGAATGCCTCTTCCCTAAACACTGCCTAAGTCTCTGTACGTTAACTAATAACAGCGCATACTTTTTTCTTCTTTTGGACTATTTTATTCCCTCCGAAAACCTCTTAATTCTTTAGTTGTTCAAACTTTTTAAAAATGTTATTTAATTATAGCCTGCCTTTCTCACTGAGACAAAACGTTCAATCTAGAGATGCTGCCCAGTGTTGTTGACTTATAGCTTGCAAAATCTCACTGTGCCGCATTCATTAAATTCAGAAACAGTATGAGGAAAAGCTGACCCTTACCCCGGAGTCCTTCTGCCTATCACTTTAAAAGTGATCGTTTTCCTATCAGTTTTCCACCTCCTGAGTTGTATGCATAGAAGGCCAAGGCTTGTTTTTCTGGCAGCAAACTTCACTTGCCTATCCAGAAGGATTATCAGAGCGGAACTGCAATTCAGTGTGGATGCACACTTACCTGAAAGTAAGCCCCATTGAGTGCACTGGGACTTACTTCCCAGTAAGCAAGCATACATGGGCATGCACTGAACAAAGGTTGGTGGGACAACAGGAGGAAAGCCGTCTGAACACTTGTGCTCAGCACCATTTATTAGCACTTAATCCAAAGACAGCCTGGATTGTATAAACTTTAATTCAAGAAGAGTTTGCCCATCTCTTGTTCAGCCCCCAGCATCTCCTGTTAAAAAATCTCAGCTATCAGGTCTAAGACCTTTCGCTGCCCAAGATCACAGTGAGCAGTCCGAGTAGACAGGACTGAGCTGGATGGACCTATGACCAACTTGGTCTAAGGCAGCTTAGTATGTCAGAGCACTTAACAATTAAGGACCAGATGTTTTTAAAAGCCCACATCGTCAGCACATCACAGCGCAAACCTTTCAAAATAAAACTCTACAAACACAAGCCCCAGAAGCCTAAGTAATAGCAGATCTAACCAATGAAGTCCAAATTTAATCAATTAATCAAAAAAAAATCACATGGTTAATCGACCACCATTTCCAATGCATAAAGTGTTGGCAGAAATATCAGGTGTGACAGCCTAACTTCTGGGCTCCCTTTCTCCTTACTGTGCTAGATTGGTGATCTCCCAAGGATCTTAAAGTGTGGAGAAGGGTACAGACTTGCTCCTTCTCCACCACCTTTCTAAAACAACAGAGAGTCCCAGGAGAGGGCTGTGCCATGTGATTCCTAAGGTGTAGCTCAGCTCTGGAAAGTGGCCACACATTCCTCAGAGGGAGAGAATAAGAAACGGGGCAATTAGAGGCCCAGCCTGGCGTTTACACCCAACTTCCGGCAGCAGCCGGTTGTTGAGGAATGCATAGCTCATAGCACGTGCAGGCACCTTCCTCATTTACCCAAGGTCGTCATCATTGGCAGCAGTCTCCCTGCATGCATCTGATTAATTGCTCTCCTCCCTTTGC
>NW_015169781.1:158541-254311 GCF_001447785.1 Gekko japonicus | reverse complement strand
TGCCTGCATGTGCCTATATGTGCATGTAGCTTGGGATCCATTACCATGCTAAAATGAGGTGTCTTCCCAAATATTTCCTCCACCAATAATCTTGGTGTTTTCATGAGGTTTTAAAACAAAAAAAAACCCCTTCAGTGCTCTTAGGGCAGCATATTCTCCAGAGTAATAAGGGCTACTGAGGCAGTCCACATTCCGCGCCAAGAAAAGTGGAAGTTTTCAGTGAAATCACCCTAACAAGCATCATTCTATTTTGTATTGTTTTGCTGGTCATACTGAGGGGCAACAACACTTGGAACCTTGTCCCCTGAACCTTGCTGAGATGAGATTCTCTGCCCCCCAGCATCTTAGGGTCTCCCCTTTCCCCTGTCTTCTGAGCAATATGGTGAGAAGATACCCGTGCAATGCTCCCTCTAAGCTGTGGAGTCTTGCGAGCAAAAATTCTACTTTGTGAGCTACTGGCATTAAAGTTGTGAGTGGGCGATTTGGCGACCGCATAAATTAGTTTCCTCTGGAGCCATCCTTCCTGAGCTAAGACAGAATGTGCGAGCCGGAGGCTAAAAAACTGAGCTAGCTCACACTAACTCAGCTTAGAGGGAACACTGACCCAGTGATATTTAAAATAAAAAACAAAAACCGATTCTCTGCTCGGTTCTGCATCTGGTATTCCATTTTGGATTCCAGTTTTGCACCCCTGGGCGAGAGTGATGACACAAAATGATGTCTTACTGAAGGGCATGACATTTATAAACCTTCTCACAGGGATTGCTTACTGAGGACCTAGCAAGCAAGCTTCACTTTCACCTCTGTCTATTGTACTGATCAGTGGGGGAAATCTACCATGTCTTCAGGCATTGGGTTCACCCTTAGCTCCAGGCCTAATCATTTGTCACAGTCATAGGTCTTTGTATTCCATGCTTGCACCATCATGCTGCACATGCAAAGATTTTTGTTTTGGAGACATTTAGCATTCTGAAAATCTCAATTGTCCTTGTTTTTTTAAGTTTCTAGTCCTGGTGGTTGCAATGTGTGTGAGGGCTTCAGCACTTTGCACAGCACCTGACCCTTCTTCATGGTTAGTGGTTGCAGCATAAATTATGGAAATAGCATGAACATAGTTGATACAGGACAGAAAATTTAGTTATTTGTTGTTGCTTTCTGAATTAGGGGGGCTTTTTAAAAAAAAGAATGTAGATACCTGTTGAGCAAATAGAAATCAAGAACGGAGTAAAGACTCCAACTCTTACCCTCAACTTGGCCTTCTGGTGAGTCCTGCTGGCCCCTGACTCCATTCTGTTTCCTTTTGTCTTTTTCTTATAAGTTGGAAAATGGGGGCGGGGGCAGGTTTCAGGGAGTGCCTCTCAAGGGGCCAGATATTTCCATAGGGTTTTTAGTTATATTATACATCACCATGGCCTGGATTGTAAGTTTTATGTAACACATAGTGGAAGTGTAGATCAGAGAAAGCAGGTTTCTTGGGAGGGGGGGAAAGTTAGGTAGCATCAAATTAGGGGGAGCTGGTGTAGCATCATGATTGAGAGTGTGTGAGCTGTGATCCAGGGGGGCCACCAGTTCAGATCTAATTGCCATCATGTAGTCATTAGATGGCTCTAGGCAGTTCACCATCACACCTCAGCCATTGTGTCCCCCCCCCAATCTGCAATATAGGATTAATATTACTGGCCTGTCCTACAGAGAGAATTCACGTGAAAGTGCTCTGAACACAGAGAATGCTATAGAAATGTTGAATGTTATTATTAAACCATGCTTCTTCCTTGATATGCAGGAGCAGAAGGTTTATGTCCAGCACCGTATCCGAGAGAACAAGAAACTAGTATGGGATCTGGTGAGCCAGGGGAACGCATACATCTACCTGGCTGGGTGAGTGCCAAAGAGCAGTTGCTCAATAGAGAGCATTTTGACATACGGTGTCTGCGCCTGGTTTGCCAGTTGTACGGCTGTGGATAGGAAAGCTCTCCAGAGAGTTATCATCACAGCCCAGAAGATTATTGGCTGCCCTCTCCCGTTCCTGGAGGAATTGTATAGTTCTCTATGCTTGAAAAAAGCAAAGAACATTCTGCAGGATTTGTCACACCCTGAACACCCCCTGTTTGAACTGCTGCCTTCGGGTAGAAGATATAGGACAATTAAAACAAGGACAAACAGATTTAAAAATAGTTTTTATTCAAGAGCTATTATTGCTTTAAATGCTGTATGAAATTGGAATTTGGGTGACATTGGTTGTTTAAGTTGCAGTGTGAACATTAAGGGAGTTATGGGATGGTTGTGAATGGTTGTGTGAGTGTATGAGTATGGTTGTAGATCACCGAATGATTGCACCTTTAATTTCGTTGTACTATGTACAATGACAATAAAGTATATTATTATTATTATTATTATGAATAAGACCTGTTGGGCAAGGTCGCCCAGCCCATGGTGGTCTGAGGCACACCAAATCCTTGCAGATGGCACTAGCTGGGTATCTAATCCTTGAAAATTACCCATTAAGGACTTGCTGATCAGCATCCTGTTCCCCCCTGATGCCTCAGAAGGCCCACAAAGGCCTGCTGTTATCCTTCCCCTCAGCAATTGGCAGGCAGAGGTATACTGCCTCTGAACGTGGAGGCTCTATTTAGCCATTATGGCTAACCACCTTTCATCTAATCCCCTTTGAAATACCTCTTAAGTGTCAGTGAGTGTCTCTGAAGGCCGAGGGCAGCTTCCTGGGGCTTCCCCACAGCATGGCTGCTTCCCTGAGTCACTGCCTGGCCCTGTGCCCAGCTTCAAAGGGCCCTCCTACACTGGGATTCATCTGTCATGTTGACGCAAGCTAATGAACGCTGAGCCAAGCCACAGCCAGCATGCAGCCGGTGGAGCAAGGAGTGGGAGCAAATATTTGGAGCATGAGGCCAGGTGGTGTTAAGAGTTCGAAGGGAGTCTTGGCCAGGAATGCTTGAGGACATGCCATTCAGATCCTGTGTTCTTTTTCAGTTTGGCCTAGTGCTTAAGAGTGGTCTGGGGAACCGGGTTTCATTCCCCACTCCTTCACATGCAGCCTTGGGCCAGGGTGACCTTGGGCCAGTCTCTCAGAATTCTCCCAGCCCCACCTGCCTCACAAGGTGCCCGTTATGGGGAGAGGAAATTGTAAGCCACTCTGAGATTCTGAGTGAAGGGGAGGGTATAAATCAAACTCTTCTTCTTCCTGAGGCAGAGGATTCCAGGGGCCCTTAATGTCTCATGACATTCCCTGTGGTATTATCCAAAGGGAAAATATTAGGCCCTAGCTCCCATGGACGTGGTAAACTTACGCTTGGGCTGTATCATGTCAGGATGCAGGGGACTGAGTAGTCTTCCCTGGCAGGTAGAATTTATTTACTGTATTTCTACCCACCTTTCTCCCCACCAGGGACTCCAAAGCAGCTTACATCATTCTCCCCACCTTCATTTTATCCTTACAACAACCCCGCTAGGTGGGTTATGCTGAGTGTGTCTGACTTGCCAGAGGTCAACCATTAATCTTCCATGGCAGAGTTGGGGATTTAAACATCGGTCTTTCAGATCCTGGTCTGACATTCTAACTAGGAAATTAACATCAGGGAGAAAGGTTGTAGCACAGCCCCCCATGCTTGTTCTCTGTGTCCGAGGCATTTCTTTGTACGGGGAAGCGTTTGTTTATGTGAGCCCCTCCAGCCACAGTCAGACAGGACAGCACAGGCATGGGGTTTTTTACTGTTTTGAAGAGAGCGAGAGCACTATGCCTTCACTGAACAGCATCAGAGGGCACTGAAGTGCTTTCTAGACTTCCTTGAATAGATCAGCAAGAGTGAATATAACTTAGGTTTGGTGGTTAAGTGCACGGACTCTAATCCGGGAGAATCGGGTTTGATTCCCCACTCCTCCACTTGCACCTAGCTGGATGACCTTGGGCAAGCCGTAGTTCTGATAAGAGCTGTTCTTGAAAAAGAGCCGTTTCTGTCAGAGCTCTCTCAACCCCACCTACCTCGCAGGGTGTCTGTTGTGGGGAGGGGAAGGGAAAGGAGTTTGCAAGCCGCGCTGAGACTCCTTTGGGTAGTGAAGGGTGGGGTATAAATCCAATCTCTTCTTCTTCTTCTCTTCTCTTAATTCTGCTCCAAGGAGGAATATGGAAACAGAAATGTCAGTGGCATAATGTGGCTGGTACAGTTTTGCCGTGTCCCTCACCCATCCTCTTTGTCAGTCACCAGTGCAGAATAGAAGCTCTGGTCTATACTCTTCTTGTCTCAGGCTTGCCAAAACAGCTACTTTGGATTAATTAGTAGGAATTACTCAAGGAACCGTCAGCCTCTTGCATCAGCATAAAGCTCCCAGCCCTCAAGGGAAACGACACTGTTAGAGCAAAGGATTCATGGGTTCCAGCCCCTGGACTACAAGGCAGCATTCAGGCATCACGATCAACCAGCAAGCGCTGGTTAGCCAACCCGATGCTAAGTTAGGAGATCCTTGTTAGAGCACACAAGCCCTGGTGCATCTGCTTCTGTGTTCCTCTATGCCTCCCTGCAAGGGGTGATGGTCCCCTTTTTGCCACCTTTGAGGCCTGGCTGCTGCAAGGGGTGATGCCACCCCGTTTGTGGATTCTGATGTCGCGACAAATTACATATTGTGGTAACCAACAAGATTCAGTTTGGTGCCAATCAGCAACCTACAGTTTGTGGGATCATCTGTGTTCAGACATTATAGGGCTGTCAGCTCTGGGTTGAGAAATTCCTGGAGATTTGTGTGGGGGGCTTTTGGGGAGGGGGGGTAGCTCAGCAGGGTACAGTGCAACAGAGTCCACCCTCCAAAATGGGCATTTTCTCTAGGTGAACTTATTGCTGTAGTCTAATTCTGGGAGGGCTCCAGGCTCATGTCGAGATTGGCAGCCTTAGTCATAACTCCCTGGGGTTTGACCAAGCCACAGCTTAAAAGCTATGGCTGATTGTTATGTCTGAATGCAGCCCAAGGGTCTGACACCGTCCCTTCCTGATGTAGAAGTGGGGGGGGGGGGCTGAGCATGACATTTCCTCCTTTCCTGGTCAACCTTCAGTCTTTCTCTTCCACTTTTCTGTCTCTGCAGTATTTGGTTAGCTTACCATTTCTGATTACCTGTTGTGTGTTTGTTTGGCTATCCCTCTGGATCTGCTTGATGTGACCATCCCAAGTAACAAACTATTTCGTGGCATCTCACACCTGGAACGTGCAGTGTTGTGTCACAAGCACTGTCAGTCCTCAGTTATGACAGACGAAAATCTTGATTCACCTCCCTGTCTCAGGTGGGGGAGACTGAGATGTAGGACTGGCCCTCCAGGCAAAACAGGTTCTGTTTCATTCTTGGAAATGCAAAGCAAGGCTCAGGAGGCAGGTGGGCGTACCCTTGGCAGGGACAGCAGCTTCCCTCTTGAACCACCTGGAGATATCTTCAGGGGTTGAAAGTTTTAAAAACAAGCAGCTTCAGCCGTGCCAAACCAGCAGCCGGGCCATCGTCATAAAAGAGCTGGCGGAGACCTGAACCATTGAGAAATAATCCAAGCCACTGAATGTTCAGCTTCCATGTTTTGCTTTGTAAGTTTGTAGCCCGTTTTTGGTTACAGAGAGAGAGAAGGGAAAACATGGATGAAATATTGTGCCCAATTGCTCAGCAAGAGGGCAACACACTCCCCACCTCCCAGAGTTCTGGAAATGAGTGGGGAAAGGTACCAGGAACGACTGACAAGGCCATGGTACAAATATTGCAATTATTGTGTGGTTGAAATTAAATATGTATCTTAGGCACGATGTATTTAGGTTTTGCTATTTCTCCTCGCCTTGAAATGCCCCACCCCTCCAAATTACTGCTAAGGGCCAAATCCCCCCCCCCCTTGAAGATAGGCGCCACTTTTACTATGATGGCCTACTCAGGGCCACAAAATGGTTGGGGGATTGTCCACAGTCTCTCTTTTTATCCCATGTAACAACAAGACCCTTCTCTTTCCAGGAATACCAAGCAGATGCCAGAGGCAGTGGCAGAAGCCCTGAAGTTTGTCTTCCAGTCAGAAGGAGGCCTCTCTGCCTCAGAAGCTGAGGAGTACTTTGCAACCTTGGATCGGACCTGCCGTTTTCAGGCTGAGACCTGGTCTTGAGTTGTAGTAGAGGCTTGGACAGCAAAGAATGCTTCTTACCCAGAGCTGAACAGACGTAGCTAATGTGGGAGTACCATGCCCAGACACTGACCAATAAACCTCGGCCCAGGCAATTTGTCTGGGTCACTTACCCCCTGGCTTTTAGGCTGTTATGGGAGAGGTGGAATGCCATTTCATTGTATCTGTGGGTGCGTCCTCTAAATTACATCCTTTTCCATGGGCTCTGAATAGCTTTTTATTGAATAATGTGTACACTTCTTAAGAGAGAGATCAGATCACAAAGTCTGAGGGATTTTTCCTTTTATGTTTTAAAATAACAAGATCATGGTTTTTGGCCGGTAGACAGCTGACCTTGTCATTAAGAACACGATAATTGCTTCTTTAAGTCAGACCACTGTCCATCTTGACTGACAATTTGTTTCTATTAGTGGTTAGCTCTAATTGTTTCAGGATCTTCCCCGTGAGAGGGGGGAGTGCTCTTCCAGGGTCCTCTCTCTTGCTCTCTCTCTTGCTCTCTTTCCCCTGCATTTCATCTCATTGTGCGACCAGGTACAGTGATGTATACTCTGACGGTTGCAGAGAAAGTCAGTGAGATTTCCCCCCCTGCATTTCTCATGGTACCACAATTCAGCCCCCCCAAACCATGAAACTGATTGGCAGCAGATTTAGCACAGACCAACGAAAGTACTTCATTACGCAATGCGTGACTGACTTGTGAAACTCTCTGTCATGATACAGGGTGGTGGGCTGTAGGAGGAGAAGAAATTCAAGTCCTCTTGATTCCTACATGAAGCCTCCAGTTTCAGGGGCAATCCATCTCTGAAAATAAGTGGAGCCTATTGCCAAGAGAATATTAAGCTGTGGTCTCAGAACTCTGGCTCAAGTTTCACCATTGCCACAAACTCACAAGGTGATCTTGGCCAATCTGCGCTCCCCCCTCTCCCAGTCTGCAATCTAGGGATAATAATAGTGCCCTTCCTTACAGGGCTGTTGTAAGGCTTGCCAGGAAGATAATGCTTATGAAGCACTTTGAACTGTGAAAACACTCTATGAATGTTAAGTATTATCTTGTTGCTGGAGCATGGTGACAATGGAAAGCTTTTCCCTTCATGCCTTTCCCTTGAGGGCATCTCCTCAGTTGCAGGAAACAGGAAGCTGGTCTAGGTATGGTGTGATCTATCCAGACTCTCCTGATGATAAATAAATGTTCTTACTCTGAATGTATTCCTGCAGCTCAGCTGTTTCAAAGGCACGGGCCTCCAAAAGCAGGGTGCCAGTTTCACTTTGGAAATAAGGCAGTGGATATTCGCTAGCCTTGAGCTAATTAGTTTACTGGTGCAAAGGTGGCAGTGGAAGCACATTGAGCAGAACCAGTCATTTAACCCAAGGCTGAGAACTTCTGACGGTGTGTCCAGTGTCTTGCTGCAGCCAGTTCTGAATCCAGATCAGCACATGCTTGGTGCCTCCGGCCACCTTCATTTCTTTTAGGACAAGATCGCTGGGATGACAAGCTGAGCCGCTCTTTCCTGATCTACCAAGCCTTGCCCATTGAGCAAGAAGTTAACAAAGCCCAGCAACTGAGTCAGGATGGTGATCCCATTCCCATCATGGCTGGTGTCAATGAGACCAGCTGCTGCCTTGGGCAAGGGAGGGGAAGTGACTGGCTGGTTTGGGCTGGCCAGTACCCTGCCATGAGTAGATAAGGAAGCAGGAGCTGGGGTAAGAATGTGAGAGCAGCCCAGCTGGATCAGACCAAAGGTTCCCTGTAGTCCAGCATCCTGTTTGCACCTCTGGCAAACTAGTTTGTCATCATCACTGCAGCAATGTCCACCCCACCCATTTCCTGGAAATAGCACTCAGGGTGGCTTGCAAAGGAGCTATAAGCAAAAACAGAACAAAAAGTAAAAATCCCTGCATTAAAATTAAGAATACTAGATAGTAATAAAACAGCAGAAACAGCAATAAAAGGAACCATAAATAATCTAAGCTAATAAAGTAAAATCTGCCATACTGAAGAATCAAAGGCAGGTGCCTTTGAGAAGCTCACAGGTGGAGTGTGAAGCCACCAGCCTTTCCCCTGTGGTTTGCCCTCAAGGTCTGGTATTCAGGGCCAAGCTGCCTTTATACAGGGCAGTTCTTTTTAGTTGTTATCCTTACTGATGAGCTGTTGCTCTTTTATAAATATAAGCAAGTTACCACCATACACATTTATATAGATATTTGTGCCTTGCTTTTCTCCCCGGTGGGTACCTGAAGTAGCTTACGACAGTGTTCTGTCCTCTTGGTTTCATCCATGTAACAACAACCCTATAACATAGGTTAGGCTGAGAGAGAGAGAGAGAGAGAGAGAGAGAGAGAGAGAGAGAGAATGACTGGCATAAGGTCACCCGTGGCACAGTGAAAACTTGAACCTGGAGCTTCTCGATCATCGATCAGCATTCTAACCACTACACCATACAGGGCAGCGTGAAAGTTCTGGTTCTTTTGCCTGCCTGCAACTTGATGTGAAAAGATGACTCTTCCCTTTCCCAAGTTCCAGCACCATGAGAGAGAGAGAGACATCTCTACTCTCCCCACCCCATAATTTTATAAATCTCCTGACTTGTCTCTCCCCCGCCCTTAGTTGCCTGTCTCTCTTAAATGGAAATGTTCCAGACTTCTCAGGCTGTCCTCATAGGGAGGGTGCTGCAGTTCTAGCTTCCTGCATCTTTTCCTCACTGCAGTATCCTTTTTTGGGATGAGGTGACTAGAATTGTACAGGGCTGCAAATGGGTCGTTTGTATAATGGGTTTCTATGGGAGTTCTGATGCTAACACACACACGGCAGTAGAAGCCATTCTCATCAGCCCAGCCCCATAACATCCATGGAGGGCCTGTTACTCAGTGGACAGAGCAGCTGCTTTACATGCAGAAGAATTTTCCTGGTATTTCTGTTGCCAGTCTAAAGAGATGGCACTGAGCTCGAGGGATCAACAATCTGACTCAGTATAAGATGGCTTCATATGCATTTAAGGTTTCCAGGTAATCCCCAGCATGTCCGGCTGAAAGGGCTTCCGGTAGCTGGTGCTGGAAAATACTTTCCTCTGCCTGACATCCTGGGAAGCTTCTGCCCGTCAGAGGAAAAAAACACAGAGCCAGATGAACTATATAGCTCTGTCTAACTCAGTACTAAGTGGCTGCTTCCCCCCCCCCCATAACAGAAACGGGTTCTGGATGCAAATGCGTAGTCATGCATGCCCTCCAGTGTTTATGTTAAAACACATGGACCTGGCTTGTGGGTGAGAGAGACTGGAGAGCAGGGAGCAGTGCCTGGCGCAAGAATCTCAGTTGAAAGGTTTGCTTAATGACTGATAAGATGAAAAGAGGCAAACCTGTGGCCCGGGAAGGACTTACCTACAGAGCCAGCCCCACCCCCTGGAGCATGTCACAGGCCTCTGATTGGCAGCTGCCTTCATCTAGGCCGAGTTCCTGCCCTGATTCGTGCAGTCTTGCAAGTTGATAAACCAGCCCGGCTACAGTCAGAGCTGTTCACCTGTTGAGCTGGGAAGGTACAAAGGCACAACCCAGAGAGCCAGCAGCTCAGAGGAGGCCAAGCCCCAGAGCGTGTGTCTCAGGGACCCACCAATGCAGTTGAATGAGGGCTGTTCCTGGACCAGGGAAGAACAAACGTACCAGGCCTGCTGTGTCTCCTCCAACTTCTTGTGAAACGGATCCTGGCCCTGCTTTGAGCCGTAAGATTTCAGAAGCGGACGACATGGGAACAGGTTGGGTTCCATGTGTTTCCCGGTCGTTGAGCGGTGGGAGATTGTGGCTGAAAAACAGGAGGACTGTAGGGCCGCACGGATGCAGGTTATTTTCTTGATACGGAACCTGGGAGCGCAATGGCCGGGACCCCGTTGGAGTCAGGAGGAGCCCTCATGTCAGAGCCAGCTCTTTTGTGTGACCCGGAGATAGAAGAGGTCTGCTTCAGTGTGTGTCCTCCTGGTACCCGTAGCCTGACCATAGCACTGGACGTGGAACCAAAGGGTAGCACTCCTACAGATGCAAAGTCTGCTGAGGACGGAGTTGCTGCTGAGGGTCCAACAGGGACAATGAAAGCATCAGTGCAGAAAGGAAGTGACTGGTCAGAAGACCTGCCCATGAGCTCGGGGAGCATGGAGGAGGACCTGAGCCACAGTCGGACTGCGTGGGCTGAGGAGAGCGATCCAGAGCAACCTCCTGTAAGTCCCAGAGAGTCTTTAGCTGCCTGCTGCCCTGGTGAAGGTTGGCTGCCTGCCACAGCCCCACAGGAAGAGGAGGAAGTGGTGCTTGCTCCCCTTGCAGTGGAGGAAGAGAGTTATAGCATCAAAGTTGAGCAAGAGCTTCCTTTGGTGGAAAACGTCACAGAGATGGAACACGATCGCCTTCTGGAGACCAGAGGCTGGGCCCTCAGCAGTGGGGAGCTGGGGGCTGTACAGCCGTCCTGCCGCATCCAGACAGAGGACGACAGTGTCGATGAGCAGGAGTGCCCCATCTGCACAGAACTGTACGACCAAGACAAGCGCAGGCCGGCCTTGCTGAACTGCAGCCACGTGCTCTGCGGCCAGTGCCTGCGCTCCATCATGGAGGCGTCCAGCGCTGCCGACATAGGGCGCGTGCGCTGCCCCATCTGCCGCCAAAAGACGCCCATGATGGAGTGGGAGATCTGCAAGCTGCAAGAGGAGCTGCTGTTGATGAACGCTGAGCAGGGCCCAGCCATGGCGCCTCCCACTTTCACCGCCCTTCCAGCCCGGCGTCCGGGGGTCTGGGGAGGCTTGGAGCACCACTTCCAGGTCCGCTTCCATACCACCCGCATGGTCGGCTTCCTGCCCTGCGTCCGCTACCCTCCTTCCCTTATCAGAAGGCTAGCCCGCCTGGAGCGCCGTTGCCGTTGTTGTTACCGCTTAGCATTGGTTGGACTGTTCATCGCTGAGATGCTGAGCCTCTTACTTGTTTTCCTGCCCATCGTGTTGCTGCTGCTGCTCTTCCTTATTCTGGACAAATAGAGTCTAGACTCTTAGCTGAGACGGAGACTGAAGGAACGGGATGACCGATCCATGTAGATAGCCCTTTCTCCAGCCCTGTGAGCTCCATGTAGAACTCTAGAGATCATCCATGAGTCTTTTCTCCCATCCTTTTGCTGAACTGAGACAAGGAAAGTTGCACTTATCACTTACTATCCAACACCCTGGTGGTGTTAGGGGGCGCCCACCTTTCTCTTCCCCCCTCCCCGATTCTCTGGTACAGAGACCATGTTGGTGGCCCCCCGGCAGGTTAAAGTTTCTTGAAGTGTGAGCGCCATGAAGTTAGCTCAGAGTTCCAGCTTAGCTTCTCCCTTTTTTTGGCTGCTTGATAGGTGAGAAGCTTTTGTCCTAATGGCAAGTACCCGAATGCACGCTTGCTGCCGGTCAGCGGTTGATGCTCACAATCATTCTTACTGCTCAGTGGGAGGAGCAGTTGCAGAATGTTGACAGTCGTGGTATGAAGGAAGTGGAAGGTTGGTTTAGCTGAGTGTTAACAGCGGCCCAAGGAAGCAGCGTGTGTGGGATGCAGAGCCAAGGAAAAAGAATGGAGATTTTTGGGGTGGGGTGGGGGTCATACAGGCTCTAGATGCATCTCCCCTCTAGGCTGCTAGGTGCTAGCCTCCTGGTACGGCTAGTCCTCAAGCTAATGCCATTCCCAGAAGCAAAGGGCCTCTTCCTTTGTTATCATCACTAAGACTGAATTCTGCTGGTTTGAATGGAGCTTAAAATAATCTTCAAATACCTTACTAGCACTTCTGGTGGTGGTTTGAATGCAAGCTCTCTCGCGTCTAAAGCCTGTGTTTGTACAAAGAGTTCTAGATTGTCTGCAGTGTGTCACGTTCAGGGTGGGGGTGCAGAGGAAAGAAAGGGCTGGTCCTGCTTCCTCTGCACAATGCTCTATGTGTTGCAATTCTGGTGTTTGGTTTCCCAAATGAGGGGCCTGACTCTGAGCTCTGCCTACAGATCACTCCCAATGGAGCCTGATTTCTATTCTTGGTGTATGTGGGGGCGGGGTATTGCAGATTCTCAGATGTAAGGGGAATTCACTCTGCACATGTTCAGATACTTTCTGCCCTGTTTTGTGTCATGTGAAGCCCTCAGCTTAATGTAGACTCCCATCCGTTAGCTTCTCCCCATCAAAGGAAGAACACCCTACCCCCTTGTTCAGGCCAGACCAGAGCCGCCCAGGTTAGCAACCTTAATTTCCCCTTTTCTAGACTAGCTTTCCCCTCTCTCGGGCCTGGTTTTCAGAGGTGGAAGAATATAGAGGTAGAACAATAGGCTAAGGTGGAAGAATATAGAGCTAGAACAATAGGCTATGACAGTCCAGATTGCAGAGGCCAGATTCTGTTTTTTAATCTTCCATGCAACTAGAAAGCCAGGACAGCAGGGGAAAAGGTTCTTCCCCTCTTTGCTTGTTTTGTTGGATTTCTGTTTGAAGGGGGGTTTCAGCATAGAGGAAAATTCCACAGTGTGATCCTCCGGCTACAGACGGACGTTATTAACGTCTTTATTTTATAATCCACATTTATACTCTGCTTTTCTCCTTAAAGGAGCTGCGGTGGCTCAAGTGGTTAAGACGCTGAACTGCAGGCTGTGGAAGGTCGGTAGTTCAGCAGTTCGAGACCCAAATGTGCCTTATGATGGAGTGAGCTCCTGTCTCTAGTTCCAGCTCCTGCCAACCTAGCAGTTCGAAAGCAAGAAATTGCAAGTAGATAAATAGGTACCACTTTGGTGGGAAGGTAACAGCGTTCCGTGCGCCTTGGTGTTTAGTCATGCTGGCCACATGACCACAGAAACGTCTTCGGACAGCGCTGGCTCTTCGGCTTTGAAACGGAGGTGAGCACCGCAACCCTAGAGTCGGATTCGACTGGCTTTCGAGCAAGGGAACCTTTACCTTTACTTTTCTCCTTAATGGAGACCCAAAGCAGCTTATGACATTGTTCTCCATTTTATCCTCACAAGAACCTTGCAAGGTAGGTTAGGCTGAGAGTGTCTGGCCCAAGGTCATCTGGCAGTCTTCCATGGCAGAGCCGGGATTTGAACCTGGGCCTCCCAGATCTTAGACCGACACTCAAATAATGATACCACTTAATATAACTTGTTCTGAAAGAACAGACGCAACTAAGAGGGAGGAGGGGGCAGTCCTGTCTGTTACAAAATGTACATAGCTAAGCGGCTGAACAGAACAACCCTGTGGAGAGCATCTGGGGGGAAATACGTGACTAAAAACAATGTTAGGAGTCTGCTACAACCCACCAAGCCAAGAAGGGAATGTGGATGATGTTTTCCTGAGGCAAAAACAAAGTATGTTTTCACATCTGAATAAGGTGGAGTCTGTTTTTATTGTGTCGGTCTTCTGCATGTATGAACAAGCTGTGGTCATTGACCCAGCAACAAGAGCATGGTATTTTGCACTGTGTGTGATTTCCAGGAGGGGAAAGGGCAAATCACTCTGCACATGCCCAGATGCCTTTTCTTCCTGCTATGTCTTGCATAGGTCCTACCTCATGTTAAATCCTGACAGCTCTACACCATGTACTCTGTGACCAAGATTGAAAGCAAAGATTTCCAGTGTCCACCAGAGCAAGGGGAAGTGAAGTGGGAGTAGAACAGACAGCATCCCCAGGAGCTGAAGGCACACATGCCCAGCAAAACACTTTTCAGGCTTCCAGCGATGCTTCAGCATGACTCAGCTAAGAATCAGATGTCCTCTGCCTGCCCAGCAAAACAGCAGCTAATGCTGGAAGAGAAAGAGGAGGAAATTGCAAGCTTACTATTGGGATGATAATGTAAACTTAGCAGAGGCAAGGTTCTCTTTTGGTGCCTTCATAGAGTCAAATTGGTTGGTCACAGTATGGCTGGATTTCCCCAGGTTTCTGATAGCTGAAGCACTTTCTTTTCCTGTGCTTTCTGCATGAGTTCAGGACATGCCTCTTCCTAAGGAGTGCCAGTCCAGAGTATTAATTTATACAGAGATGCAACAAGCATCCTCATTTGAGAGTAGGGAATTGTCTTGTGCATCTGCAGCCAGAAGTAGCTGAATGACCCAATGCAGAACAGAATTCCATACACACAAAGTACATAGCTGCTTAGAAGGAGTACTGGATAATGCAGAGGCCCAGCAGGCAGCCTCCTTTGACTGTGACCATTTTAGGTTGCCAGGAACCTTTACTTTTATGTTTTGCTTCACAGAGTTTGGGAATTATGGTCCCATGCATAGCCAATCAGTACTGAAGTGGGTATGCAGCCATAGCCAAAGTATGACACTATAATGTAATAATCCATATGGAGAAAGGATATGATCTGAGATCTTATTCTCTGAATGCCAATATATAAAGAAAAGGAGACCCTCATCTTGTGAAAGGCGGTCTGTTTCCATGTATCTCTAACAGGCTGCACATTGGCCCATGTGTTTATGTGCAGTGCACTGCAAATCTTTGCGAGCCAGGTATTTAAGCATCTAATATTAAAAAGATATACATCCTCTATACATGGAGGTTCCATTTAGCTATCATGACCAATAGCCATTTCTGCAAATCTAATACCCTTTTAAAATTAAGATAGCAGTAAGTGTTGTGTTATCCTGTGGCAGTGAGTTCTTTTCATCAATCATGCATGGTGTGCAGGGTCTCTCCTCTTATCCATCCCAATCCCTACTGCAAATTGGGTTTGTTGCTGTTCTGAAGGGGAGGGGAAAAATTCATCTCAACAGCATCCTTTTATGAATCTCTCCTGTGTAGCTTCCTTGCCCCACCCCAGGCTTTTTCCTAAATGATAATGCTCCAAGCATCATAGCCATTCCTCATAAGAAAGGTGCTTCCCTCCCAGTCCCTTGCTCATTTGCGTTGCCCTTCTTCAGCTCTATGGTGCTTTGAAAGTGGGTGACGAGAATTATAACAATCACACACTGTCTTCCAAAAATGGAGCCACCATTCCACAGGTTTATGTGAGTTGATGCTGCCAGTTTTATTCTTGATCCCTTCACTAAAAATGCTTAGTTTTGAACCAGACTTTCTCACTGTTAGCTTGTTAAAGCCAAATACACCTCCAGGAATAATTCAGCAAAGTAAAATTAAATAAATAAAATAACTCAGCTTCTTAGAGGATGGATGGGATGGACATATAAAGCCCCATCGATAATCTTTTGCTGTTGCTATGCGGAAGTGACCTCGTTTAACTACTTTGAGCGGGGGGGGGGAGGATTCTTGGGGGGAGTTGCCTTTAAAGAACTGCTCTCCGTAAACATTTTTTTCAAGGAGAATTTGCCTCTTCCCAGCTCATCTGGGGAGAGGAGCAAACCCAAGGTTTCACTGTGAGTGCCTATATATAGCAAGCCCTTTGGAAGGAGTTGCGGGGGAAGAATTGGGGATCTTCTCCGCATCCCCTAATACGTTCCGCCAGTTGCCTCAGCAGCCGGAGCCTTTGCCGCGTCCGGAGCCTTTGCAGAAACCGCCAGAGGGAGCCGGGCTGGAAAGGTCCACGTGGCCTCACGCGTGTGCGTGAATGTTTCAGAAGGGGAGGAGGGGGGAAGAGGCGACCCGATTGGCGCCTGCCTCGGTTGTTACCTGGCAACACGCATGGGCTTTGTGGTACCCACTAGCTGGCCAGTCTGGAGAGGGTAGAGGGGCGGGGAAGGCCTCTTGGAGCTGACCGGCCAGCCGGTCAAGGCCTGGAGGAGACCGCGGGCCTCAGTCAAACTGCATCGCAACCTAAACTGTGACTTGGAATTTTCTTCCTTTTGCTTTTTGTGCAAGGTTGCCAACTGCCTATTAAAAGGGGGCGGGGGCGGCTTTTTATAAGTATTATATTGTTTTGGAGACTTGTTGTAAGAAAGAGGAGGGTCAAACCAGGTTTTTTGTCCCTTGCCTTTTTAAAATTTTCAGTGTACACTATCAATGTTCCCTCTAAGCTGTGGAGTCTGGTGAGCAAAAATCCTACGTTGTGAGCTGCTGGCTTTATAGTTGTGAGCAAGCGCTTTGGCTACTGCATCAGTTAGTTTGCTCTGGAGCCCTCCTTCCTGAGCTAAGGCAGAAATCTGTGAGCTGGAGGCTGAGAAACGGTGAGATAGCTCACGCTAACTCAGCTTAGAGGGAATACTGTACACTATAGATGAACAACAGTGTCGTCTACCTAGGATAGTCAACCTCCAGGTGGGGCTTGAAGATCTCCCAGAACAACATCTACAGAGATCAGTTGCTCTGGAGGAAATGGCTGCTTTGGAGGGTGGACGCTAGGACATCATACCTCTGCTGAGTTCCCAGGATTCACTCCCAAATCTGCAGGAAATTTCACAACCCAGAGCTGGCAACCATAAGTCTAAGCAGAGTTACGGAGTTAAGGTTGCCAGTTCTGGGTTGGGAAATACCTGGAGATTTTGGGGATGGAGCCTGAGGAATGTGGGGTTTAGGGAGGGAAGGGACCTCATTGGTTTATAATGCTATTGACCTGGCCCTCCAAAGCATCCATTTTCTCCAGGCGAACTGATCTCTACCATCTGGGGATCAGTTGTAATAGTGGGAGCCCTCCAGGTAGCATCTGGAGCCTGGCACCCCGAATTCTAAGTCTATTAATATCAGTAGATTTAGAAATGTGTGCTTTTTCTTAGGATGGCTTTGTGAGACATGTTTAGCACAGAGGACTGCCTCCAGACAGGTCTGCAGCAATGCTCCCTCTAAGCTGTGGAGTCTTGTGAGCAAAAATCCTACTTTGTGAGCTGCTGGCATGAAAGTGGTGAGCAAGCGATTTGGCTACTGCATAAATCAGTCTGCTCTGGAGCCCTCCTTCCTGAGCTGAGACAAAAGTGTGTGAGCCAGAGGCTAAGGAACTGTGAGCTAGGTCACACTAACTCAGCTTAGAGGGAACACTGGTCTGCACTTGGCCCCATACCCCCATATTGCCAACCCCGACTCTGCTCTTGCCCTACTCCACCCTCCAGTCACTTGATCCAAAGGCTTTCCACACTCATATACAAGATTCCTCCCCCCCCCTTTTTCTTTTTTTGCAACCCTATGAATGTGATCCTGTTACCTGAAATGTCCTCTGCTGAAGTGGAAATGATTGCCATAGCTTAGTTTTAGATAAATTTAAAAGAGGATTAGAAAAAAATAGTGGCGTATAGGTTCGTGAATGGCTATTAACTATGACAGCCAAATGGAACCACTGTGTTCAGAGGTAGTGTACCTCTGAATGCCTGTTCCTGTGGGGCAGCACCAGGGGAAAGCTTTGGGCCTCTGTGCCGTGGTTTTTGAAAACATCTGTGGGAAACAAGATGCTGAACTAGATGGACCCTTGTGTTGATACAGCAGAGTTCTTCTAATAAACTTAAAAAAAGAAGAAGCCATGAACTGATGGGGTAGTGCCAGAACTTGTTTTTAGTGTCAGCACCTAGTTCCCCAGGCCATGCATTCTGTAATCACCCCAACCTCCTTTACTGGGCCTCTCCAAAGCAAGCGGTACAGGTAACTTTGCTGTGGCCCTTGAATGCATCTGTTAGTCCCCCCCCCCCAAGTCAGTAGTTCAGTAAACATGGCAAATATCTGAAAACCAATGCAACCCAGTAGAGGGTGCCGTGCAATGTGAAAATTGCAAGCAGCTCCACATAAACACATTGCTTAATTCGCATATTAATTTGGGGGTGAGGCATGCAACCGGAAACCCTTCTGATATCTCTGAATAGATGCAGAATAGATTTTGCCCCCACACTAGGTAGTCATGGATGGGAGGCAAGGATTTTGGCTACTGGGCAGGTAAGAGCCACAGTACCTCTCATTTTTTACATTAAGCATTGAAACAATGGGAACTTGGATGGGGGTATCCTTACTAGGCAAGTTACCATGCCCTTCTGCTCCTCCTCCCCCCAGCTTGCTAGGTGATACTGCTTTAGTCATCAGCATTACTTGGCTGGATCAGACATCTGGTTGGCTGCTGTGGAAAACAGAGTTCAGGACCAAGTGGGCCATTGTTAGAATGTTCTTGTTTGCCCCCAATGTATGATACTCAGAGGTAAACTTAGCTATCTTGGTTAATAACCATTGAAAGACACTATTCTTCATAGAATTGTCTCAGTCCCCTTTTGTTTTTCTAACGAGAGAGACCAGTGTCTGATACCACATATTGTGGCAGTTAAGTTCCTCAAACCTACCAGACACTGCATGCAAAAGCATTTCCTCGGCCCTGCTCCCCATCACTTTCATTAGGTAACCTCTTGAATGGGTTTGTTCCAATAAGGAGCTCCTTGGCTGGTGCCTGGGTTGCAGTCCTCACATTCAACGGACTGGTAAACCTCACGAGTTCCTCTCTCATCCCATTTACAGTCATGCCTTTCCACAGGGTTTTCACCACATCACAGGTCACCATCGGCAGTTTTGCCACATGAAACACTTCCTGTTTCCATCCTTGACCTAAGAATAGGGGTGCAGAGCAAACGATGGAAGCATGGGGGATGAGTCCGACTGAGCCTTTCCTCCCATAGCAACCATGCAAGCACATAAATGGATCAGGTTGTAATCCTTGAGTTCCTCAGCTTTCATTTTTACAAATGCAACAACCTCATTACTAATCTTGGCAGCACTACTGATAATGCCTACCAGACTCTCAGGATCTGGGAGTAGGAGAACATTCCCCTTTGTTCTTCCCATGCACTTGGTGCCCAGATGTGCACTGTCTGAGGCTCCATGTAATTTGCACACTTTGTATAGGTCGGCTTTGCATGGTGCAGAATTTGGGTTGCCTTGGTGGAGTTCTGTTCCCATAGCTGGCAGACTGAGTCTGATTTCACACAGGACAACTCTGGCCTCCCGAGCTTGCAGGGCTAGATAATCCTTCATGCACCACAGAACACTTCAGTTATGTTGCCGCTCCTTGTTAGGATTGCCATGCCACACACACACAGCAGCTTTAACAGTTGAATGGTAGGCAGATTCACCAGATGCAAATCTCTCCTGCCTGAGCTAAAATCTGGCTAAAAACTACATTTTGTGGGGATTTTTGCCCACATAGATTCTGCACTGTGCTATGTAATTCTGCATTTGCCGACCGTGGAAGGAGGGGAAGAAATGCAGGGCTGGATTTACAAAGAGGCTGTGTACACTAAGCTCTTCTGCGTTTCAGTTATGTCCAAGTGGTTCAGCTGAAGCAGAGAACTGCCTAGAAGGCCTTCATGGCCCGAATCACCCCACACCATCATGCTTTGAGAATTTAATCACGCATAGCTCCCATATGCCCATGGGACTCTTCACAGGCATGAAGACTAGAAGCTCCCTTTGCTTTTAGAGGGTTTTTTAAAATGTTGAACCCAAACACATGGGTGCTGGTACAGGATCCAACCACAGAACTCACGGCCCAATACAAATCAGAGGAGCGCCCAGGAAAATATTCTAGAATGCATCTGTGTTTAAGCAAACTTTACTAAATTAGCCTGTGGCCTACATCCCTCCCCTTCTTTGGCCCGCCAGCTGTGTATTTACAAACAGTGGCCCGGGAAACTGGTTTGTCTTCCTGCTACCCATTCCCCTTTAAAATTGTTCCTATCCTGGGACTATTTCCTGTTTATGTCCCTCTCCTGCTCATCCCTAGGTATGCAGGTGTGGCTTTTTGCTGGCAGGTGACACGCTCCTTAAGGGTGGTAAGATAATATCTTTATGAGGACTTGCCAGTGTTCCTGATATGGCAAGCAAGCTTTCAGGTTACATAGATTTTTTTTCCTTGTGGCTGGATATTAAAAAAATTCAGACATTTGTGGGAAAGGGCATGATACTAAGCCAAGCCTGCAATTTGATTCAGTCTTAATAGTATAAAAGAGGAAGATCTTGCAGACTAATTGAGTTAGAACTGGGCCACATGCAAAAAGTAATTCTGCTTGCACAGGCTTGCCAGGGCACAGAAGAAAGGTCTTTGCCAAAGACAAGACCTAGCAGTCAACACACAGCTCTGATCTAGCTGTGCTTAGTGCTGTCTCTTAGCCTTAGAGTGGAGATCATGGAGATACTACTAATAGGCTACCTTGCACGCTTGTTGGCAAAATTACTGAGATAATGGATGTGGAGTGCTTTGAGTATTATCTACACAAGAAGAGCCCTGCTGGAGGGCCAAAACATCTAGCCCAAGGTCCTGAACTGTGGCCAGCCTGATACTTCCAGGAAGCTCATCAGGAGGATATGAAGAGAATAGCTTTTCCCTGCTATTTGCCCTTAGTTTCTGGCTCTGGAGATTCCATTTAGCTCTCATGCCTCATAAGCACTGATGGATCCGAGCAACGGTCTGTCTGGAATAGCCTATCCCACAGTTGCCAGCCAGATGCTGCCTCTCCCCCACCCCACCCCCTGATATTCTCAGTGCAGTTCTCCCCTGCTGTTTCTCTCCAGCTTCTACCATTCAAAGGCAGCTTTGGGATTAATATGTGCATGTGGAGGGGTTCCTGGGTCCTATCAGGTTGGAGATGGCTGCTATAAATCACCTGCCCTGAATTGATCCCGATTTAATGGGATGCTTGGCACTGAATCTAGCTCAGCATATTTTCAAGCACTGCCAGTTCCGTAGGGGCGATGTTTGCAAAGCACAAGGACAAAGGATGCTGGCATTGTGCTGGGATTTGGGGGGGCAGGGAAGGCAGAGGAAGAGGAGGATGTTGCCCTTTGGCATGTATCCTTTGCAGGCTCGACTGAGCTTGGGTTGCCTGCACTCCTTGCGTGGCCCATCTGTTTGCCAGACGTAGACATTTTTTACAGAGCTTTCCTTGCCCTGTGGAAACCTGAATTGCCTTAGAATCTGGCACCATCAAATTGGCCCATCAACAATAATGTCACTCTCTGTTCCTTTGGTGCCAGTGGAGGGAGAAACAGGATGCCCAGGCTAGGAAGAGAAATGGATGCAGGGAAAGAGAGGAGGCCACAGATGGGCAAAAATCTCCCCACTGCAAAAAAATTGGTATGGTTAGCTGACTGGCTTTCATTAGTTCTAGCAAAGCACATCCCCCATTTTTTTTTAACCTGCCAGGATTATATGGCAAATACTGAGTAAGGGATTCTAGGGAATAGTAGCTTTCACATCAGTGAGAACGGCACTTCCACAGCCAGAGGTGCCACTGAGGGAGAGCAGAGTGTGTGTCAAGTTCAATTAGTATAAAAAAGTGGAGGGGACCCCATAACATCACCCTAAAGCTCCTAGGAGGTAACACAGGGTACTAATGATAAAATAACTCCTCTATTTGTTTTCACTAATCGAATTTACATTTCACTTTCCCACCAAGGAACCCAGGAAAGCATATGATCTTATGTTCACAACAACCTTGTGAAGAAGATTCTGCTGAGACTGACTTGCCCCAAAGCCACTGGGACAGGCCCTAATGACTCACAGCTGAATGCGGAAAGGAACCCTACTTGAAAAGGGTTTGTGTCCGAGATAAAAGGAAAATTTTGCCTGGTGGTACCGGATTAGCAATAGCCAGCACCAGATTATTTTATTTATTTAGACACCGATAGTTTGCTTTTCTCCCCAATAGGAGGCCCAGAGGGGTTTTCAGTATTCTCCTCTCCTCCATTAAACCCTCACAGCAAGAAGCCTGGGAAGCAGGCCGGCCTCAGAGAAAGTGGCCGGCCCAAGGTCACCCAGCAAGCTTCCCCGGCAGAGCGGTGATTCAAAATTTGGGCAGTTTTAAGCCACCCCATATGATAAAAAGTATATTTTGTTATTCTCAGAGAAAGAATATTGGAAATCTAAATAGTCAGCACTCAGTCGAAGTCTGGGCAGGTGCTTGGCCTTGGGATGATGTACCTTTCCTTATTTAGAGGTCCTCATACTATGAAGAATTTTCTGTAGCTTACCCAGCTTAACCTTGGATCTGGTGACAAGTGAGGAGCATGCATGTGTGAACAGGCTTATAGCATAAGAATGCTATAAACAAACTGGTTTTTATATCAGTAGAACCTCTGTGGCTTCGCCACCCACCCACCCACCCAAGAATCCTTGGAACTGCCCTTGAGTGATGGTGAAAGGAATCCCCTGCTACAGATCCCAGCTGCCCAGTTCCATCCTTGGTGGGGGTGGAAAGTGCCGTCAAATCACAGCTGACTTATGGTGACCCTGTAGGGTTTTCAAGGCAAGAGACATTCAGAGGTGCTTTGCCTGCCTCTGCATCACAACCCTACTGTTCCTTGGTGGTCTCCCATCCAAATGCTAGCCAGGGCTGACCCTGCCGGCTTCCAAGATCTGTCAAGATTAGGCTAACCTGGGCTTTCCAAATCCTTACTGAACTACAATTCCATTCTCTCTCTGTGTGTGTGTGTGTGTGTGTGTGTAAAGTGCTGTCAAGTCACAGCTGACTGACCGCAACTCCATAAGGTTTTCAAGGCAAGAGGCGTTCAGAGGTGGTTGGCCATTCTCAGCCTCTGTCAACCCTGGACTTCCCTGGTGGTCTCCCACCCAAATACTAACCGGGGCTGACCCAACTTAGCTTCTGAGATCTGACAATATCGGGCTAGCCTAGGCTATCCAGGCCCAGATACCTGTCAAGGTACCCTTAGAAGCAATGGCTGCCACACCATTTTAAGTCTTCAGTAGGTATAAGAATGTGCATTGGATTGTCCATCACTGGCTTCTTGGCCTGCTGAGCCCCATCTTTGCAGATGGTGCTCCATCCCCAGCCGCACCCACCACTCCCACGCCACAAGACATTCTGAACGGAGATTGGTTCGTTAGTATATCTTTATTTCGGAGATTCGATTGAGGGGGGTTAACAAGACCGGATATAAAATGACAGTTTTGTTGCAACCAGCAGCCAAAAGGAATTGGCATGTAGGGGAGGTGTTAACCCATGTTCCCATTTGGCAGGCCACCCTGGCATCCTCTGCGGCCTCTTGGTCTACCTGAAACACCATGCTTGGGGTTTGGATGAGCTTTGCTAGCAATCTGGCACAAGGTTGGCAGACCATCATCTTAGCAAATTTTGGATACTTTGCGGGGGGCAGCACCCTCATGCCCTATGCAAGTGTTTCTTTTGGGTTGTCTCTGAAGACCCCATCCTATCTGGAAATGGCCCAGCCCCTCGTCTGTTTGCATGTGTACAAAATGGATGCTTGCAGGGTCTGGCTGTCAACACATGCTTACTAGGACCACCCTTTGAACCCAAAGGAAGAGGTCTTAGCCAATAAACCAGCCCAAAATGTTTAGAAATGATTAGGCTGGACATGACCCTGACTGACTAGGAGCTATAGGTCAAAAAACCCATTTAAGACCCTCCCCCAGCAAAGACCACCAATCAACTAGCTACCTCCGCCTCCCCCCCCCCCCCCCCCTCCACCCCCATCCCAGTTCAATCCTCAACATCCCTTGGACTTGCTTTCTGGATTGCGATTTTGGCATTGATCTGGAAATTTGCTTGATCTATGGTCTGGACTTGTCAGTGGCCCCACTGATGTCAGTAGCCAGCAGCAGGGGGGAGAGTGCATGCCCTTGGGGTTGACTGCTGGAAAGATCTGCATGTGTAAGCGCGTAGCAAATAGATTGACCAGTATGCTGCCCAAAGTTTGCTTGAGACAGCCAGCCAGCCCCCAAATGCCTTCCGTCTTTGCCATGGGCACCTGGGGCTGAACCCCACTGGACGATCAGCTGAGGCAATCCCAGCACCCCAAGTCTCTAGCCTCAACCCACTGGGAGGGCTTGCTTGTTAGCCAGGCGTCTAGCTAAATATGGCTTGGTTATTATTATTTTTTGCTTGGCACAAAATGGACCCCAAGAGACCAAGCCCGGCAAGAGGAAGGTGGCATAGTGCTCCCAAGCCCTTCCCATCACAAATTCAAATGAGCAGACACCACCGTGTGTGTAAAGCTACCACTTTGCACACCACCCCAGTTTATCCTGCTCCTATGTCTTTGCGCATAGTGCTGTCATAAAAATAAGGGCAGGGAGAGAGTTTGCTAGCTGTCTGGGAGTAACCAAAGCCCAGTTCACTCCAGAACTCTAACTGGGAGAGACAGCAAGGTGGACTCTTCCTCCCTCCCAGGGAAGGTCCGTGCTGCCCATGGAAAGCGCTCAGTCTGTCCCTTTTGACTGGGACATGGCTCTCCTTTCCCCTTAACGCGGACGCAACCCCAAGAAGCATCATCGCAACTTCAATCCGTTTTATTGACGGCCGGGGCCGAAACAAGATGCATTTCTGAAACAGTAACGAGGAACAGAGATCCTCCAAAATGAGGATTTAAAAAAAAAAAAACCCACGTATTTTTAAAAAGCTTCCCTCAAGGACATCAGGAAATGGGACCCTTCCAGGAAGTCTGCTGGCAACCGTCTTTCGATTGGCGACAGGAAATTTGGACGCAGAACAGCTTGGGCACAGAAACGGAAGCTTTGGCAAATAACTTAAAGAGAAACTGGCATCCGAGTTGGCCCCTGGCACAGGCCCTGCCTGGCACTGCTTCTCTAGGATTCCTGTATCTTGCCACCTCCTTTGGCTGCTTCTGACTCCTCTAACTTGGGCGGCTTTCGTGTCCAAGCTGCTGGTAGAGACATGACCACAGCTGCCCCGCTGGGACCCCACATTGTGAGCCACACAGGACAACACACTTCCTGGGGAGATGAAATCCAGGGACGTAGTCCACTAAGAGAGTGCAGAGAAGGAAGGAGGGTGAACTGAAGGATGGACACAGCAGTGGGCAGGGAGGTCTTGCTGACAGATCTCTGTCCTCCATTATTCCTGGTCCATCTTCCACCATCTAGGAGATGAGCCCTCTCTTTCATCCCCTTTTGCTGCAGATAACATTGAAGGATGCCCCAATGTCATCCCCACTTCAGAAGCATTACTTCCTCCACTTCCCCCATGTAAACAACTGTTGGTTTTCAGCAGGGCACACAGGCAGGTTCTGGAGCCAGAATGGTTAAGAATTCCATAAAACCAATGGACCAATAAGCCTGTCCAGATTGGAGTCTCCCAAGAAAGACCGTTGTGCCCTCCCACTCTCTCACGGTCCCACTGCCCAGGGTGGTGGAGGGGTACAAGTGGAACCAAGGGGAGGGCAGGGAGCGCACAGCTTACATGATAGTGCAGGAAGACAGCGGGTTTCGGATGTGGCATGTGCAGGCCGCCCCGCAGTACTGGCGGAAGGTCTGATAGCAACTGCGGTCAGCGTCGCTGCTCCACTGCACAGGGTTGGTAGAAAGAGCCTCGGAGGGAAGTCTGTTGAGGATGCTGGTGTTCACTGCCAGGGCAGCCAGTCCATAGTCAGTGAACAGCACGGTCTCCCTCTTGCAGGTGGGGCAGGAGATGAACTTGTACTTAGGGCAGGATTCGTAGAGGATCTGCAGGCACTCCTCACACACAGAGTGCAGACAGGAGAGGATGCGCGGGCGCTTGTTGGTGAAGTTGTACATGTGCCCACAGGTCGGGCACTCCAGCGGCTCGCACGGAGTGGAAGAGTGCAGCACGTACTGGTTCACAATCACCTCGTCCGATGGTGGCGGCTGGCGATGGTAGCAGATTTCTGAGCTGCCTTTGCGCTGTCCTTGGTAGAGCCGTTCACGCCGGGGGAGAGGCGGCGTCCGGGACAATCCCAGGCCCCCTGGGTTACCGTCTAAGGCCGGGATGTCCCCGCAGGCCTGGTTCACGATGATCTCTGACTCTGAAGGCCAGGCCCGCTTGGCAACCAGTGGAGGCTCGCGGCGGGGAGCAGGGACATAGCGCGACTGGGAACTCTGCAGCTCCGAGAACTTCTCCGGGTGGATGATCTTCATGGCCTCCATTTTGATGATGACTTGTTGCCCTTTCAGACATGACATGAGGAGGTTCTTAACATTACTGTCCGTGGCTCTGGGTTCTCCGAGGGTCTCCTGCATGGGGCTAGAAGGTGTTCGTAGCAGGCCAGGCTTTGAATCGTGTGCGGGCCGTGAAGCGGCAGTGCTGGAGAAAGCCGCTGTAACAGGGGCACATCCTGGGGTGAAAGGCGGCAAAATAGTTCCTTCTTCCTGGCAGGTTGCGACAGCTGCCCTAGGACCCCAGTTCTGTGTGCATTCCTTGCAAGGCAGGTTGTCAGGTGATGGGGGTGGCAAGGACCGTGTTGTGTTACAACAGTCCGTGGCCTGGTGAAGCTTTGGGGGTTGTGTTCCGGGGTGCAGCCGGGTTGGCCAAATTATAGCACCTCACAGCACTGGGATGGACACCAGCCCTGGTGGGATTACACCTCACAGACTGGCTAGACGAACACAGCCAAAGCAGGCCAAACGTTGACTTTCTCCGCACTCCAGGGCTAAACCACCTTGGCTGCAGGTGAGTCAGGCTGAAGTTGCATCTCAGGATGGAATGCTATCAGAGCAGCCTGTGCTGTGTCTTTGGCCCCTCCCTGCCGGTGCCCCTCCCCCACGGGGCCTTGATTCCTGTTTACATTCGAGGAGATCCTGACTGGGTAGAAGAATGTGTTTTGCAAATTCCAGAGCTCTGACTTCCCCTCTCTCTCCCACTCGCCTCCTCACAGACTTCTGCAAAGCTCCTTCCTCCAGGGCAGGCACCGGGAGAGAGATCCACAGGTGGAACACATCCTGCTCAGGTGCAAGGCGGCAGCAGGTTCCCACCTGGCAGTTGGCAGCTCCTTCACGGGGAACAGACCTGGCCTGCCAGTTCAGTCTCTACAGTGTGTTCTTGCGGCGCTTGCAGGAATGTCTGGAAAACAAAGCAGATCTTTTTTTAAAAAAAAATCTGACAATGTTTGCAGAAATACATGCTTAGACTGGAACCTGCTGCCTATTCCTTCCTTGCTGAGGTAAAAGGTCCCCCTCCCATTCTGACTGGGGGGGGGGGAGGGAAAGCCAAAACATTCTGACAGCTCAACTCCCAGTGACCAAAGTGCTGTTTTAGCATCTGTGATTCCTCTGTTGTCTAAAAGCAGCAGCTGCAACATGGTTTTTTTTTAAAAAAAGTTCAAGCCTTACAATGGCTTGCTGAAGCACCTTTCCCCGAAGAAGAGTGCTGTACAACTCAAAAGCTTGCTTCCAATCTTGTAAAAATCAACTCTGTCCAATCAGAAGTTTCGTTCCACTTGCCCTATGTTGTGACAGGCTGTTGTGACAACTCACTTTCCCGCCCTCCCACAATGCACTGGGGCCTCTTCTTGTTTGGGGCAATAGAACGTTTCCATTTTCTCCCAGCAGCTCCCAAATTTTCTTTTTGAAAATCTGGGGATCACACTGCTGTATGGGGGTTTGTAGCTACACCAAAAGTTAATGCACACAGCCATTGCCATGGAAAGATACCTGTTCCCCGGACCATCCTGGATTTTTTTTTCATGTTTGTATATATTCAAAAGATCTTAATGTTCAAAAGAAAAGTGGCTGCGACTTTCTCTAAATAGGGTTGCCAGCTCTGGGATGGGAAAGACCTGGAGATTTTGGGGGTGGAGCCTGGGGAGGGCGGGGACCTCAGCAGGATATAATGCCACAGAGTCCACCCTCCAAAGCAGCCATGTTCTCCAGAGGAACTGATCTTGGTCGTCTGGAGATCAACTGCAATAGCGGGAGAGTTCCAGGTACCACCTGGAGGTTGGCAACCCCATCTCTAAAATAGACTGCAAAAGGCTGAAAGTTGTAAGCCATCTGGGCACCTATTAGGACTGCTAATTTTGCCTTGGGACAAAAGCCACACTCTGTGAACTGCTCCTAGGGCTCAGAACTTGTTCCCATTGCCAGGGTTAATGCTGGAAATCCATGTACAGAAAAATGGCAATGGCTTTTCTTCCTCTACAGCATGCATTTCCTTTGTCTCCGATAACTACAGCTAGCCCTCCATACATCCATGATTAAGGTCAGTGTTCCCTCTAAGCTGAGTTAGTGTGAGCTAGCTCACAGTTTTTTAGCCTCCAGCTCACACATATTTGTCTCAGCTCAGGAAAGGTGGCTCCAGAGCAAACTAAGCTATGCAGCAGCCAAATCGCTCGCTCACAACTTTAATGCCAGTAGCTCACAAAGAAGAATTCTTGCTCACAAGACTCCACAGCTTAGAGGGAACATTGATTAAGGTAGTGCTTCCCCAAGTAGGGGAAGTCCAGTTTAGCTCAAACCTCAATAACACACCCAGGAAAATGCTGATCACCGCTCTGGGGTCAGGCAACAATTTTTCTCCAGGCCAGTTTGGCCAGTGATCCTGGAGGTTTTCTGCCATCCTATAGGCATGGAGCAGGGGTCACTGGCAGTGCTCCCTCTAAGCTGTGGATTCTTGTGAGCAAGAATTCTACTTTGTGAACTATTGGCATTAAAACTGAGCGAGCAATTTGGCTACTGTATAAATTAGTTTGCTCTGGAGCTACCCTTTCTGAGCTAAGACAAAAATCTGTGAACTAGAGGCTAAAAAACTATGAGCTAGCTCAAACCAACTCAGCTTAGAGGGAACACTGGTCACTGGGTGTGTTGGGGGGGGAGGTATTTGTGAATTTCCTGCATTGTGCAGGGGGTTGGACTAGATGACCCTGGAGGTTCCTTTCAACTCTATGATTCTTGTTTTGGAAATTAAAGGCAGTCTTCTGCCTGCCACTGGGGCTTGGAAAAGGAGATGCTGTGGTTTCTTGCTGTTTTAATTTCAACAGCACAGACATGTAACGTAGTCATACAGAGGCACATCTGAAACCCAGTGCATGCAACAGGCAGAACTCCAAGCCTAGCCAAACACTTGGTATGTGGTTGAGATGAGAACCGCAGTATACAGGCGCACGCGCACACACACACACCACCCAGCCTACTGCTTCTCACTAGTGCTCCAGTCCCTGTTGCATCTAAACCACAGACTGAAACAGGTTCCATAGTCATTTCCTCTCCTTGGGGAACTGCAGGTCTCTCACGAAAGAGGTCTGTAGATACATGAGGAACAAAATAATATTGGACTGGCTCATGTCAGTCCTTCGGGGTAGGGCGGGATACACATCTAAAGATAAATAAGTAAAATAAATAAATGTCAAAGCTTGCAGGCAGCAAGAAAGCTTCCAAGCTTCACAAACTCTTCTTTTTAAGAGCTGGGCTGAAATAACAGCAAAGTGAAGCTGCCAGGCATGAGCACACAAGGCTTTGGCAAACTGCTATATAGTCTCAGTCTCATATCTGCTGTATGGGGGTAATAACAGTGGTCTGGATTATTTTACACATTTCATTTTATATGTATATATCATGCACTCCAACTGTCCCAGTTTACCAGGGATGGTCCTTACTTTCTGATCCCTGCCCCTGGTAAAGAGCGACATTTGAGTCCAGTAGCACCTTAAAGAACCATCAAGATTTCTGGGATAGAAGCCTTAGAGAATCAAAGCTCTCTTGAACTTTGATTCTCTAAAGCTTATATGCTGGAAATACTACTGGTCTTAAGGTGCTACTGGACTTGAACCTTGCTCTTCTACCATAGACCTACATGACTACCCACTTGAAACTGCTCTTGGTAAATCACTGTCCCTCTCTTTTAGCTTTTGGAGGTGCCTCGTTGAAACAAACAAACAAGCCTAAATTACATTTCTTCAGCTCCCTTCCCAGAATCTGAATTTTTGAATGGGGAGCAGATGCATCGTGTCTCAAATGCACAGCCATGTTACCATATGCACACAAATGAACACTCAGGTCCCTGGCAGCACATGGCCTGTCCTTTGGCACATGACATGTATCATTTGAATTGCTGACAACGGTTTGCAGGACAATCCTGACTGCCCTAGCTTGTCTATTTCATTATCATCTTAACCTTCCTCCAAAGAACTCAGGGCAGTATATATGGCTTTCTTCTCCTCAGTATTATCTTTGCAACGAACTGGTGAGGTAGGTTGGTTGAGGAAAAGTGACAAGCTCAAAGTCACCTGGTGAGTTTAATGGATAAGCAAGTGAGGATTTGAACCTGAGACTCCCTGGTCCTAGTCCAACACTTTAACTACCACACCAAAATGGCTCATGACTGAGCTCTACCTCCTGGCTTTTCAAACACTGCAAAGCACACTGTGGCAGACTGCAGTGTTAGACGTGCTGCAGACAGAACAAAGCCTTCAGCAATGGCTTATGAAGGTGCTCAAGCAGCGATTTTTGGTATGAAAACGGGGGTGTCACAAATACAGTTTTCATCTGTTAAGTGTTGAAAGATGTGATAAGCTCAGCCAGAATGGAAATATAACTGCACCGGAAAGAGTTTTGCAACACACAGCAAGCGTGTGGTTTGGTTTTATTCTGAATGGTGGAAATTTGTGAGTCACACAAGGTTCTTCTTCAAACATTTCTTTTCTTCTTCCTGAACAACAGGAAACATTCCGCAAAACAAAATTAATTGTTGTTGCTGCACCAGTTACTGGTACTGGTGTTTACCAAGCTCAGCCTAGTCCCCTTTCCTCTACTCAACTATGACGGTTCAGTTTCAAGATGGAAAAAGTAAAAATGGAGATATAGTAATTTTGTTTTTGTCTGAAGCATTTTGGAAAGCCATGAGGGTGTTCAGACTTATTCTTTGGGCCCACTGGTCAAACGGGTTTTGCAAGTTTCTTCAAACAAAAGAGCCCCCTGCGGCCCTGCAAAACCTGTTTAGCAGAGATTCAACTCTGAAAAGCAGCTTCTTTTCCTAACTGCTTTGGGGGGGAGGGAATGGATGCTTTATTACATTACTGATAGGTCATGATAGCAAGAAGAGATGAGTATAAATACCAGTGCTGGCCTTGTACTGCAACACCCAGGCACGAATGCGTCTTTCCAGCTTATCCTACCTCATGGGATTGTTGTGAAGATGAAATGGGATTCCTGCTTGGATGCTGTCTCTGAAGCAGAACAGCAATATCACGAGGAAGAGTAATAAATTTCTCCACCAGAGATATAATCAGCTTATGGAATTTGTTGTCATAAGATGTGGTGGTTGTTTGCATAGAGAGTTTAAAAGAAGGGCTGGGCAAATACGAGGCAAGCAAAGCTCCCTCTAAGCTGTGAAGTCTTGTGAGCAAAAATTCTACTTTTTTAAAGCTATTGGCATTAAAGTTGTGAAAAAGCCATTTGGCTACTGCATAAAGTACTTTGCTCTGGAGCCATCCTTCCTGAGCTAAGGCAAAAATGTGTGAGTTGGAGGCTAAAAAAACCTATGAGCTAGCTCACACTAACTCAGCTTAGAGGAAACATTGGAGGCAAGTGAATTGTCTGTCAAGAGCTAGTAGCTGAATAGATCCTCTATCTTCAGAGGCAGCCGGAATAAAACAATATTACCCATATATGCTGAGGTTTGAGGTGCCACTAGGGGTAGGTTGATTTGTAGAACACTTAAAATATACTGATCGGTAGTATCCCATTGTACAAATCTGGAGGTCTGGAAACATACAGAACAGTTTTCCTTGCCTCCTGTTTTACTGTAGTTTTAAACCCTTCCCTCCTTCAGTTTATCAAAATTTATATTGTAAGCTCCTTTGGGCACAGACTTTTTTTTTTGGGGGGGTGGACTTCTGTTATACTAAAAAGTGTCACATTCACATTGATGGGTTTTTGATAAAATGCTCCTGTTATTATTGGTAACAATGATAGTAAGCTATTCAGTCCTGGAGAACAGGTATCTTTCCCACATTGCCTTTCTGGATCATATCAAAGGTCTACATAGTCCTGCACTCTCTCTCCAATGAGGACAAGGTGGGGGATGAAAGAAATGCCCTTCATCCCTGCCTGTCCCCAGCATCTGAAATTCAAAGGTAGCCTGTCTCCGTGTATGGGTGCTTTAAGTAGTCTGCCTGATAGACCTCTCCTGCTTTTCATCTGATCCATTTTTAGAGGCCATCTAAACTAGCAGATTCCACAAGTTAAATCACTCACTGTATAAGTATTCTTTTGGGTCTGCTTTGAAACGATATATGTATTTAACCATTTTAATGTAAGCTCCTTGGGGCAGTAAACCAACTGGGCGGGGGTGACTTTGTAAATTGCCATGCACATCAATGTTGCCATAATAATACTAACACAAAGATAATATGGTAGGGCCATTCTGGCCACCAGACCCTTGGAAAACACTTGTGTCTGTCTCTTGTTCTCTGGTCTGTTCTTAGGAGCTCACGTGATGTTAAACAAGTGTACCTATTTTTATCTGACAAACACTAGAGGGTACGCATCTCCTGCACGCCTACATACCTACTTACACACACACACACACACACACACACACTATTCCCAGTTACCCCAAGACACACCCCCACAGGCTAGTTCCAAAGAGCATACACTGAATGATGGTCTCACCAAGCTTGGTTTGTATCTCCGCAGGGCCTTGTTTACTATGGCAGCTTTGCAGTGCTACCCAAATGGCCCCTTCTTTGCTGCTTCCGCTCCAGGCGTGCTGCCAGTGGCTCCGAAGGCCCAGTCACTAGAGGTTATCTGAAAGGCAGATGGACGAGGGGGTCCTTCTTAACTCCCTGCAAAGGGCCCGTCCTTTTCCTGCCTGCGTCCTAATCCAGCCCTGTTCGGTCCATCTGACCTGAGGGTGCCGCAAGTGCCCACCGATTGCAGCCACTTCTGTCCCCGAGGACCCAACAGATCTCGTCAAAGGCAGAGCAGAGAAAGGGTGCTCTTGCAAATGTGGTGGATCCAGATGCTTGCTGGCCTGGGCCAGATGTTTCACCGGGCCTGAAGCAGGTGCTGTCAGCGCCAGAGCAGGTTAACAAGAGGTGCTGCCTGTAATCCAGCGGTTTGCCTGCAGTTGCAGTGAAGGGCAGCCTCCAGGGCCAGGGCTCCTAATGCCACACTCTTCCTCCTCCACCTGGCGATGCCGCTTTGGCTTCTCAAAGCCGGAGGCCAGATTTCTCTCACCAATAAGAATAATTTAAAAACAAAGCGGAAGCAAGGGCATCTCTGGACTGTGAGGGCTCAAGGAGCTTGTCGTGGGCCAAGAAAGGCTGCGCTGCTTCTTCCCATCTCTGCAAGGGCACGGTCGCTGGCAAGTGCAGAGAGATGGGGTGGGGGGGAATCCTGCCTGGATCCTCCCTCCTGCTGGGTGCCTGGCTCCTGGGCGCTGAATGGAGGGGAGGGGACGTCTGGCGCCAAGAACCACGGCTGCCTGTTTCTCACCTTCTGGCTAGCCAAGGCTTGTATTTTCCCAGCGGTGGGTGGGTGTGCGTGCGAGAGGGGGTCTCTCTCCAAAGGATGCTCCCAATCCCAATCCGGGGAGGGGGGGCGGTGCCGTTTCCAGGATGCCTTCGCGAACGCTTCCCGGGATGCTGCAATAGGACCTCCGTTTGGGGGATGCTCGAGTGGAGAGGTGGGGTCGGCCCCCGGATCCTTTTCAAAGCCCTCCTGGGTGCTGAGGAGGAGGGCCGGCGATGGAACGCTTGCTTTCCCTCCCTGCGGCAGGAACTCCGACCTGCAGCTTGCAAGACGCTGAGCCGCGGGGGCTGTTTGTTTCCCGGGCGATGCAGAGCCGTCGCTCCCTGCCTTGCGGGATGCTGGGAACCGTGCGCGGGCTGCCGCTTGCTTGCCTGGTTGTCTGCCTGCCTGCTCGCCCGCTCTCTCTCTCTCTCTCTCTTCTCTGCCTTCCTTCTCCTTCGCTCCCGTCTCTGCAGTGAGCACTGCAGTGATGCAGCCAGCTGAGCTCACGTTTCTCTCACTCAGCAGCCCACAGCCTCGTGGGCCGCAGTGCCTTCGCGCCTGCTGTTGGCTGCTGCCTTTTCATTCAAGGCCAGCCTCCCCCTCCCCGCCGCTGCTCCCACCCCGAGCCTGAGCCCCGCCAGCCGCTGGCGTCAAAGAAGCCCCCGGGCTGCCGCGCTAGGCCTGGCCGGAGCGTGCCAAGACAAGTGCAGAGGCGACTGCGGCTTCCTTCCTCCCCGGCGCTGACCCCTGACCTTCCTGCGGGACGCAAGAGGAGCTGCCTCCCCCCTACCCGCCCCAAAAGCATGAATGAATGGATCCGGAATTATGAAACCAGGTGTTCTGGCCAGCGCTGCAGGCTTTTTTTGTTGTTGTTAACACATTTTATTAAGCGCTGTTCAAAGCGTTTCACAAGCATCTCGGAAATCCTGACAACAGTTCTGAGAGGTGGGCCACTATTTTTATTGTAGGTGGGGGTCTGAGAATGACTTACCTAAGAGCATCTACCAACTTTGTGGCTGCAGTGGGACTTTAGACCGAGGTTGCTTTTGCCCCAGACTGGCATCCAAACTAGGGTGGGTTTTTTTTGTAAATCCATACACCTTAATTTCCTAATGATCCATTTTCCATTTCCCCCCATTTTGATGCAATCTTTCTCAAACCTGCTTTAATGCAATCGTTTTGCAGTAGTTACAAGAGCTACATGAAGCCCACAGCCTCGTGTGCAGAAGCAGCCAGAGCCACAGTGTTAAAGAGTTGGAAGGAACTTTAGAGGTCATTTAGTCCAACCCCCTCCTTCATGCAGGAGTAAGCAATTACAGCATCCCTAACAGATGACTATCCAGCCTTTCCTTAAAGACCTCCATTGAAGGAGAGTCCACCAGTTTCCAAGACACTCCATTCACCACTGAATAGAAATTAGGAGATTTCTCTTTCTGTTTAGCCAAAATCTACTCCCTGGCTCATGAGTCTCCTTCTCAAATGCTAGATCACCCCTGCTATGTCATAACAGCCACTACAGATTAAAAGGATTAGAGAAATTCATGGAAGTCCATTAGCCACAAGAGCAAAAAAGAACCTTCTTGTTCAGAGGCAGTATACCAGGAGCTGGGGACAGAGGAGAGCTGTTGTCTTCTTGCCCTCCTTCTGGACTTCCCAGCTGCATCTGGTTGGTCACTGCTAGAAATAGAGTGCTGGATTAGATGGCTCTTTGGTCTGGCTACCCATGGCAATTCTGACGTTGGCATGAAATTAATCTGCAATTTTATCCTTCTGGATACACTACATTTGTGTATGTGCAAGGAGACTTTTTTTTTTAAGGGAAGAGCTCCCAAATATAGTGCAGGGGTACACTGACAAACACAATGTATCTGAAGAAGTGTGCTTGCACACAAAAGAGCTTATACTTTGAATTAAACTTTGTTGGTCTTAAAGGTGGACTCAAACTTTGTTCTGCTGCTTCAAACCAACACGACTGCCAGTGTCCACCTGAATTTAAACACACTGTGTGATGCTGCTGATCATGTGTTTCAACTGTTAAAATACAAGAGAAGGTGGCTGTAATTTAAGTTTAGGAGCGAGCTTTTAGGAATACCAGGCAAAGCTTGAAATGTCTGCCTCTTATGTAATTGTAAGTAGCTGGTTTAAATTCTTGTAAAAGGGGGGGGGGAGGTACAAGGTACAGCAGTTTATTACACCTTCTAGTTCCATTTGTTCAAGGTGGGAGCCAGAGAAGTTTCTATGTAAGATCCCCTGATGAAGCATATAGCGAATGTGTAGGGACCCAGAAGATCTAATAATGAACTGCTCTACTTTGCATCTTTTTACTTTCTTCCCCTCCTACCTACCCATGCAGCCTTGTCTTCCTGTTAAATTCCTGTAAATCAGGATTTTTATTAAAAATAAAAGTGTTGCAAACCCAGTGATGCAAGAAAGGCCCCCTGCACCAATAAACACCCCCCCCCATGATTCCAGATCTCAGCTGTGCTCTTGAGAGTAGATTCTGGGGCTCAAGCCCCATTAGTCCTCACTCAGGCCTTCCCAGCTTCAAGCCAGGTCAACATTAGCTGTGAATCCCTACCCAGAGTAAACGGACGAGCGACGGAAAAGAACACATAGGACAAAATGATACAGCCACACACCCCTTCCCTGTTCTTTCCATAACATCTCCATTCTCCACTATATCTTCTGCATTCCAGCGCTCAAGTCATTGTAGTCACCAGCATAAGGGTTTCTATCAGGACTAAGATAAGAAAGAAGCGGCTAGCCTGGGGTTTAACTCAGCGTGTGCTGGATACATTTTTTTTAAGCAGTCTGATAGCAACCAAAAAGAACCTTTGGACTCCATCATTCTGTCTTGTGCAGAGTTAGGTCATCCAGCACAGAAATTGTCTACAGCGGGCCCAGGGTCTCAGGCAGAGACAGGTATTTTTCAGCTTCTGCTGCACCAGGGACCTTCTGCATGCAAAGCATGCAAAGCATATGTTCTGAAGCTGTCTTACCAAATTATTGGCCCATCTTGTCCAGCAACTCTCCAGGTCTTTGGACAAAGGAAGGTCATGGCTGAGATTCTTTAAACCAGAGATGGTAGATATTGGGCACACAAATCAGGTAACCTAATATTCATTGTATGTAAGCTTAGAATAAAACAGAGGCATGATAGAAGCTTATAAAATTACGTGTGGAGTGAAGAAACTAGATAGCACTTTCCTCCCTTCCCTTCTCCCCAGTACTAGGGGCAGCCAGTGAAAACCAATGAGCAGTACATTCAGTGTGCACAAAAATAAAACACTTCCTCACACAATCCATAATTCACTTGTGGAGCTCACTGCCACTAGATCAGTGGTGACCAAACTTGCTTAATGTAAGAGCCACACAGAATAAACATCAGGTGTTTGAGAGCCGCAAGACATGAACAGATATTGCATGTTTTTATTGGAAAATAAGCAAATTTGCTTTTTATTAGCATTAAAAGAGACTGCCAAAAATAATAACAAAAGGGGTAAAAGCAGATATTGATAATGATACTTATTTGTCCAGTGATATTTATTAACTAATGATATTTAGCTTCCCCAGCCGTCCTGCCAGGAGCCGCACAAAATGTGTGAAAGGGCCGCATGCGGCTCCTGAGCCACAGTTTGGCCACCCCTGCACTAGATGTAGCAAGGGCCTTCAGGTTGGATGGATTTGTTTTATGTTTTATCTTTTGTAAGCCCCCCTGAGCCTGCTTTGGCGGGGAGGGTGGGGTATAAATTGAATAATTAAATAAATAAAATAAAGGGGGAGTAGAAAAATTCATAGAGAACGGGCTGAATAACAGCTGTTAGCCATGATAGATAAATGGAATCTCCATGTTCAAAAGCAGATTACTTCTGAACAAGTGCTGGGTGGGGGGAGAGCATCAACAAGGGGAGGCTTTGGCTTCCAGTGTCCCTGCCTGAGCACCATCTGGAGTATCTGGTTGGCTACTGTGAGAAACAGAAAGCTGGACTAGATGGACCATCAATCTGATCCAGCAGCACTGTTCTTATGGAGTCCCCTCCACCTTCCCACATGACATTTCTGTACAGTTTATGATGATCTGCATGTGAAGGAAGGAGAAAAACATGTTGCCCCTTGATTGAATATTTGCTTCCTTTTGCACAGCTTTAAGAAACTTGTGCGCTCCCATGCAGACAACAGCTGATCGGCTCCCTTCCTTCAGTGCATCAACAGAGGCGTGCGCACCTCACTGGAAATCTGTGGACCCATGAAATGAATAAACCCTGTGTGGATGGCTGGGAAGGGCAGAATTAGTGTCAAGTGGGGGGTTGCTGATTTCACATTTTCAACCAATTTATCCTCCCCCATACCCCCAAGCCAAACAACAAACACTTGCCACTGTGGGATACTCAAGCACTTTTTTGACACAGGATCTATGTTTACCATCTATGTTTACCGTCTAGCAACCCCAATGAAAAACCTCATCTGCTGAGGCACTGATTAGCACATAGGAATATTGCTGTATTTTTAAATCAGATGTATTTTAATTGTTTTTAAGTTTTTGTATATGGTAATTGATAGAACCCACCCTGAGCCTGCTATGCTGGGAAGGTGGGATACAAATCTAATAAAATAAAATAAATCTACAGTGAGATTCAGCTGCGTACTAGTTGTCTGAGAGGTACACAAATATGTGCCCAGGAAGAGTACAAGGAACTTACATTTCTTGCCAGCTCTGTCTCTCTTGGGTGGGCTGAGGGCTTGACGTAGAAGGTGGGGCGGGTACCACTTTGGCCACTTTCCTACTGGTACTCCACACTGGCCAGTATTGGCTTACTGTCATCCTTGGTGAAATACCAAAGCCATTCAATAAGAACAGAAGAAGAGCCCTGCTGGGTAAGACCAATGGATCATCTAGTCCAGCATCCTGTTTCCCTACAGATGTGTCTGGGAAGTACACAAGCAGAGGCATAGAAGTCAAAGCCTCCTCCGTTGTTGCCCACCCACACCCAGCAATTGACATTCAGGGGTACACTGCCTATTAACATGAACATTTCATTTACCTGTCATGGCAAGTTGCCTTTGAAGGATCTATCCCCTGTGAAATAAAACCTTTGCCTTCTCCCTCCACCCCCATAGGGAGAAGAAGAAGAAAATTCTGGATTTATACCCTGCCCTTCACTATCCAAAGGAGTCTCAGAGCGGCTTACAAACTCCTTTCCCTTCCCCTCCCCACAACAGACACCCTGTGAGGTAGGTGGGGCTGAGAGAGCTCTGACAAAAACTGTTCTTTTTCAAGAACAGCTCTTATCAGAACTATGGCTTGCCCAAGGTCATCCAGCAGGTGCAAGTGGAGGAGTGGGGAATCAAACGCGGTTCTCCCAGATGAGTCTGCGCACTTAACCACTACACCAAACTAGGAGATAATCCTAACCTGTTTTATTTTCTGTCTAGTTTCCCATACTGAAAATGCACCCACTGTTGTCTTCCTTCCCAGCCACTTGCCTCCATTTAATTTTGCAGGCTGGGTGCCTATGAGTTAATGGGATATTATAGACTAGAACAGTGAGAACTGAGTTCAAACTCCCACTCAGCCAGGTGACACAGATCCTTTAGTCCAGCATGTTATCTCAGGTCATTTTACCTCCATGGGATTGTGAGGATAAAGGGGGAATGCCTAATATATACTAGAAGGAAGGGGAGAATAATTAACATTTGATCCTCAAGACACATCTATCAAAGTGCAAACACTCAGTTTGGTCCCCCCCCCTTACTAAAGACTGTCCTCCTTTTCTGGTTCCTGTTTTTGTCTTGGGGGGATGGCTTGTGAAAACCCCCACCCTGTTTAAAAGTGCCTGGGGGGTTTTTTTGGCTCTCAGTGCAGCTGTGTGGTTCCGTGTCCTTTTGTTTTGGCACAAAGCTGTCTTGTTCAACCAGCTTCTTTTCAAATGCTTCCCTTTTACTTGCCTCATCTCTGTGTTTCTGCCTTGCCAGGCCATCCACAGTGGGTATTCTGCGAGAGTCTGCTAACATTCTCTGGCAGAGGGGCAGTGAAGTACAAGTTCTAGAGGGACTAGGAGCATCGCTCTGTTGTGGCATAAGAATGAGTCTCGTGGCACCTGGAAAACTGATTGGCAGGGCATCCTGAGCAGAGCAACATTCTTCTCTAAGTCACCTGAAGTCAATGAGTTTAGAAGGGTGTAAGTCTACTTATGACTGTACCATTAGTAGCAGACAGTCACTGCGGTAAAACAGCACGTTAAACTAGGGTCTTGGGAACCTTGGTTCAGCTCTCTATTTTGCTGTGAATGTTGCCGGGTAACCTTGGCCCTGTCACATTTTCTCAGCCAAACCTACCTCATAGGGCTGTTCTTCCTTCCCCATTTTGTCATCCAGACGAAATAAATTAACGGCAGAACTGAACTTTTCCATGGCAGCCCACTGATCTCCACCAAACGCTGCTCTTGGGGGAATATTCTAAATAAACAGGGGACTTTGATGAATGACATGGGGGGGGGTCTGGAGCTGGAAAGAGGGAGTTGCTGGAAATCACAAATTGAGTCTGGACGCAACCCAGTGTATGGTGCCTTGAGCTCCTCGGATGAATAGCAGGATTACAATGTACTGGATAGAGGACTTATCAAGGAAGAAGCTTTCATGGGCTAGAAACCTCTTCAAGGGCCCATTGGCCCTTTCATTTAGTGGCGAAGCTTCTTGAGGGTTGCTGCCTTGAAGAGCCACCGGAGGCCAGGAGTCGGCAGCCATTTGGCTCAGAATGCTCCTGGGCCATTTTGATGTCTCTCATAAGAACACAAGAGAAGCCAATGTTGAATCAGGCCAATGGCCCATCCAGTCCAACACTCAGTGTCACACAGTGGCCAAAAAACCCAGGTGCCATCAGGAGGTCCAGCACACTCCTGCCTTTCTTTGTCAGACTGCAAAATTGCAAAGCACATAAAGTAGTATGGAGAAAGATTGTATGAATCTGTGGATGGTGGGAAAGCTTTGGACCACCTGCAGTCAGAGTCTCTTTTAACAGTTGTAATAAGAACACAAGAAAATCCCAGTGGATCAGACCAAGGGGCTGCTTAGTCCAGTCTCCTGTTTCCAATAGCGGTCAACTCCATGCTTCTGGGTATAAAGGAGATGGCCGTCCTCTGTTCTTTATACCCATAATCTTCTACACAGAGATATGCTGACTCTGTAGGTACAAGCCCCATTAAAATAGCTGTTGATAGAGCCATCCTCCATGCATCTGTCTCATCTACTTGCTATTTCAATATAATAGTTATTTTTGTTATCATCATTAACATTATTATTCTCTGGAAACACACACAAGCACAGCCCTGTGCTTGGCACAGAATGAGTGCCATCTATTAGCATCAAGCAAGCGGGTATCTTAAGGAAGGGATGGCTAGGAGCCATAATTGCTGCTAGGGGGTGCTGCTACTGGGAGGGCCCCAGGCTTGGAAGCGCATGTTCTAGGAGAGGAAATCCTTGGTTTCTCCTTCAGCCCGGCACCCAGTAGGCGGTCACAATGCCTTGCTTTCCTCCACTTCTGCCAAACATTTCCCTGGCCTGCAGGGAAGGCCCTTGATCTGCAAGGGGGGGGGAGGCGGGAGATGTGATAAGAAAGCCATCCCTGTTGCAGCCGGCCAGCCCAAGGTATGCAGGCAGACAGCCTGGACCAGAGTGCCATGCGCTCCGCAGCTCAAGAGAGGAGGGTTTTATTTATCTGACATTGTTGACACACTATGACGCAAAGGCCAATGGGGTGTACTGCAAAAATAGAAAAGGCTTGAAGGCTGGGGAAGAAGTGCTAACTTGTGCCCGCACACAGGCTCGCATGTGCAGGGGTCAGGCACATGCACGCACATGGATGCACACCTGCTATTTCCCAACGTACTCCTTTTGCTGGATTGGACTGTCTGAGCTAGCCCTCAGGCCCCAACTGCAGCCGGCCAGTCTCCTCTGGTGTAATTCAACAGATTCAAAAGTTGCCCATGACTAATTGGGAAGCTCATATAAAGATAAGTGGAAGGTGGATAAGGGCGCACAAACAGATGCCACTTGCCATCCATAACATTTCCCTCTTGGATGTTTCCCCCTCCTTTCGTCCCCAACTGGACCAGCAAATAGCCCAGCTTTTTTTGGGGGGGGGAGGGACCACCTGAGAGGCTGCAGTGGAGGACAAAGCACACTCATCTCCCCACCCCTTTTCCCTTGCAAATCTCCCTCATCTCTGTGTTGCCATAGCTTGGTGCATATTAGAGAAATGTGCATTTGCAGAAGTAATGTATAATCTTGTCATACATAAGCAAAATAAAAGTCAACCCAGTTTTAAGCAGCACACCACAGTACAAAAAAAAAAGTAGGTATTTGTATCACATGTAACCATATGCACACTGCTGGTCGTTTGCAGTTGCAGAGAGTTTCTATTGACCTGCATTCAAAACCCCTCTGACCCATGAAGATACCTGGCTGGCAGTGGGCAATTTGCTCTTTGTCTTTTAGCCTAACCTTCCACATGGAGTTTGTTGTGAAAACAGACTGCTCTGAGTTTCTTAGAAGAATGTGACATTTGAGCAGTGTGTGTGCCCGTGTTGTTTTGGTGGCACAGGCAAAGGCTTGGGGCGACCCCTAGTGTTGGCACACAGTAGCACAGAATGGCAATTTGGGAGAAGTTGTTAGCAGCCCTATTTCATATCTTTTTAATATTAATTCATACTTTTGTCACATCCCCCAGTTTACAGTTGGTTTTTCAGTTCTGTTTGTATCATGTATGCATGCGGTATGGTTTTTTCTACACACAATATATACAGCAGCTACATATCTGATGTATAAATGTATAATGTTGATTTTTGTATAAATAATATTGGGAAAATGTGTCTGTTTTAAAGGAAAATTTCAGTGTGAAGAAGAAAATGGTGCAGAAATATGGAATCATGGGTTCAAGTGGCACACAGGCGGCATAAAATGGGGGCTTATGGGTCAAAACAGCAGGGATGAGACATTTGAAATCATTTCAAGCAGACAGACATTTGCAGCTGGAAGGAGACTGACCCCCCCCCAGCTGTTTAATGTGCTTAATTTATAAGCCATAAGCAGAGTGACAGGGCTGAAACATTAAAACTAACTGTACATGCTGTACATTAAAACTAACAAGACTTCCACCTGTTACTTCCCTGATCAGCACAATCATGTATCGACTGTATGCAGGATGGAGAGATCCGTTTCCCTGTGGCCCTGCTCCTGTGTCTTTAGCAGCCTGCCACATCGAAAGTTTCTCCTTGCACAGGTTTCATTTCTGCCTGGGGACCTTACGTGGCAGTGGCACTTTGCTCTAGCAGGGAGGGGCTGGCAGAGAGGTGCTCCTTCGACCAGCTGTGTGCTGCATACATTCCCTGCCCTCTAATGGTCTGTTGACTTAAGGTGGTGTAGACAGACACTTCCTGGGCCAGGGGCCAAGACTGCCTCCAAGCTGCAAGGGACTCAAGAGTCCTGGGCAAAGCAAAAGCACAGAAATTGAAAAGATCTGCAGGAAAGGGCAGCCCTAAATGATGAGGTGTGTGTGTGTGTGGGGGGGTGAAACACCATTCCCGGAAAGACTGCAGCACTTGCAGCTTTGTTTGTTTGTTTAGAGGGAGGGGAGTCATCATGACAGAAGTTTGCTAAAATTAGAAAGGGGTCAGTGTTCCCTCTAAGCTGAGTTAGTTGGAGCTAGCTCACAGTTTTTTAGCTTCTGGCTAACACATTTTTGTCTTTGCTCAGGAAGGAGGGCTCCAGAGCAAACTAATTTATGCAGTAGCCAAATTGCTAGCTCGCCACTTTAATGCCAGGAGCTAACAAAGTAGAATTTTTGCTCACAAGACTCCACAGCTTAGAGGGAGCACTGGAAAGAGGGTTGGTAAAGTGCACAGAAATTTTCCCTCCTCTCTCATAAAACTGTCACTCTGGCACCAGCTTCCAAGGAAGACAAAAGAAGGTACTTCTTCACACAAAGCAGGGAATTGTTATGGAATTCCTACTACATGGCTGCTATCTTCAGATGGCTTTGAAAAAGGTTCAGGCAAACTCGTAGAGCAGCAACCCATCAACGGCTATTAGCCATAATGGCTAAATGAAGTGTCCATAGACAGAGGCAGTCTACCTCTCCTTTAGCTCAGAGAACAGACCGTAATCTGAGAAAGTTGCCTATTTGAAGGTCATCTCAGCCACAAACTCACTAGGAAGCCTTTGGGAAGCCCTCCCTGGGACTACCCAACAGGGTTGTTAAGTTTAACTGACATACACGTTAATCTTTCATTTATGTAGATATTTATACTCTTTTCTTCCCAGTGGGAACCCCAAATGGCTTACAACATCATTCTCCATTCTGCCATTTTATCCTATCAAAACAGTAACCCTGTGAGGTTGGTTTGGCTGAAAGTGACTGGCCCAAGGTTACCCAGAAAGCTTCCATGTCAGAGTGGGAATTGGAACCCATACACTATAGTGTGAAGTTGTCTGAATACTTGAAAACATGATATAAATAAATAAATAAATAAATAAATGCAATGTATTATTAATAACAATACCTTCAGAGGGAGGGGATCCAGCCACAACCCTAGGGTGCCTGCCGGCCCTTAGCCACAGTGGGGCATTTAGGAGCAATGCCCCATCACTCATGGCCCATGCCCTACAACCCCCGCTGTGGTAGTTGTGCCAACAAGTAAGGAAAGACTGTTCTCTTTTTCACCTGCCTGCCAAGATCTCTCTCTCGCACTCTCCCCTGCTCCTCCACCCCAATTTCCCAACGCCCCATTCCCTCTAAGATGAGTTAGTGTGAGCCAGCTCACCGTTTTTTAGCCTCCGGCTCACACATTTTTGCCCTAGCTCAGGAGAGATGGCTCCAGAGCAAACTAGTTCAGTGCAGCAGCCAAATCGCTCGCTCACAATTTGAATGCCGGTAGCTCACAGAGTAGATTGTTTGCTCACAAGACTCCACAGCTTAGAGGGAACATTGCGGCCACCACCCAAAATTTTCTGGGTGCCTGGCTCCTTCCTGCCTGTTTCCATGGGAGAACTTGTGGGTTACTCGCAAGGGGCAAAGCGCTTTGTACATGCAGCTCACTCTTTTCCCATATGGTCTTCAAATTCTGCACAGCCCTTAGCTGTTTTAAGCAATTACACAATAGCAGCACGGATGACCGCTGCCTCAACGAGGGCTGCAAGTGCGCGCGCGCTCTCTCGTTAAGGCTGAGCGGCAGGCAGCAATGCGACCGGTGCTGCGGCAACTGAAGAAGAAAACGCGCCTGGGGCGACATTCCTACTGGCCGGCCAGCCGTGAAAAGCGCGGTGTCGCCTCAGCCGGGCGCACCCCTGGGTGGGGAGAGCGAAAGCGATCGGTGACCTCATTGGTTTTGGCGGAGGGGGCCCCGAGTCGTTTTCCAGGCGGCACAAGGGCGAGGCAGCTCCGGCCAGGCCCTCCCTCCCAGAGGCGGGCCCTGAAGCAAATCCGGCAGGAGTCGCCCCAAAGCCACGCCGACCTGCTGCCGTCGACTCTTGACCGGCCCTCGACGGCTGGCGGGGCGCCCCGGCTTCTGCCTGGCAAGATCCGGCGTGGCGAGCTTGGCGTTGGTGGAGACGCGCCGGACGCGAGGTGAGTTCCGTTCCCTCCACGTGGGCAGCCTGCCAGCGCGGCTCCTCCGACGCTCGCCCGGTTGGGGCAAGCGGGACTCCGACTTCCAAAGCCGAAAGGTGGAGTGGCTGGGAGGCTGGCGGCGCCGTCCGTGGGGGGCGTGAGAATCCCAAGCCGAAGGTCTGACTTCTTCTTTCGATCAGGCACCCTGCAGTCTGAAGCTCCATAGTCCTGAATGTGTGGAGGACTATGATCTTGATGTGTGTCTTGATGTTGAGTTATATCATATAACTTATATGAAGGGTGCAGCTGCTTGTCCCTCCCCGCATCATTTCCAGGACGAACTGCGTATTTCAAAGTTCTTCTTCCTGAAACGTTCGGGGACAGAAGATTGGCCGGTTGCAGGTGGCCTCCCTGATGCCCAGGAGGATTTCGCTTTGATGCCCTCAATGCCCCTGCTGTTTTCTTAAGAGACAGAAAGAGTCGGGTCCTTGTCCTGAGGAGTTTACAGGGCCAGATGGGTTCATCTATGACACATCAATTTTTTACTAGGGACTGTTAAGAAATGGCTTGGAGGGAAAGGTGTGTGTGTGTTTCGATGGATGGTGGAGTTTTTTAAGTATTGCCCTGGGCATCTACTAGAATAAAGCTGCCACTAAAACAACAACAACCAACTCTGGCCTTGTTCCTGTGGCATGAATAGAAATGTAGCTGCTGACTTTGTTTTTTAACCTGGCATGGAAACAACACGTGACATGGGGTGGGGGGGTTGTCAGCAGAATTTCTGCCTGATCTAGGTCTATTAACAAGCCCTCCACCACCATCCAGAAAACAGGTGTTAGTTTTACCTCCCTTTCCTGCTCCCCCTACATTCCATCCGAGTGCTTTTCAAATTCCACACCATTATCACAGGACAGAGGGGAGGAGGCCAGATAACAGCTTTCAGCAAAACCTAAAAATATTGGTTTAGGAAGCCTGCCCAAGGACCAGAGCACTACAGCCGAAAAACTGGCTGGTTATTTTGAATCAAACAGGCAAAGTGAAACGTACCTGGTTTTCCCATTTGAGCTGGCATTTCTCAACTCGTCTCCGTAGCTGCACCTTTAAGCCAGGGCATGTACTGGAAAAATCAGCAGGTGGAACTTTTCACAGTACAAAAGGTTAGATCCTGCTAAGACAAAAGAAAGGAGTCTTCACGCAATGTATAATTGGCTTGTGGAACTCACTGTCACATGATGTAGCGATGGCTTCTAGCTTGGATAGCTTTAAAAGTGGATTCATGGGGGATGAAGAGGAGGAGAGGTCCACTGATTGCTATATGAATAGCTGAGATTACTCAATGGAACCTCCATGTTCAGAGCAACTTCTATATGCCAGTTGCTGGGGGCTAAGAGGAGGGTTTTTTGCCTTTGTGCCCTGCTTGTAGGCTTTTCAGGAGCATCTGGCCAGCCTCTGCAGGAAAGAGTATGCTGGACTACATAAATATTTGGTCTGATCCAGCAGGGCTTTTCTCTTCTGAGGTTTTTAATATCTATATTAATCAGCTTCTAAAGGTAAAGGTAAACCTGTTTTTTTTCCTATTTACTTGGCAATTCTCCCTCTTCCCTACCCTCATTCTTGTTTCTTGGTCTGTCTATGTGAGGGTCTCCATCTGTCTCTCTTCTCCTTGATCTGGGCATTCCCACCTCAAGAGTTATTCTTCCACCCTAAGCGATTACAGCCTGTTACCACCAATTTCCCTTTAGACCATTCTTTCCAATCTATGTTGGGCCAGCAGCCGATTGCCAACTGTCCTCTGGCAGAGCCCTTGTGACTTTAACAACAGTGCCTTTAGTGCCCTTGTGCCTTTAACAGCTGTGCAACAACTGGAATATGAAATATCCAGGGCTTTTCCTGGCATTGGAGAAGCAGAAACAGAGAAAAGTTTCACCTGTTGACATTCTGTAAAGCCTGGTGAGATGGTGGTTTGTGATAAAAGCATTTATAGAAATTGAAATGCTAAAAAAAAGTGGACTTCACAAGGTTGTTGGGAAGGATCTAGTTGAGTAGTTAAGGGAATGGGTCTTGGGTTCAAACATCACCGCAACCGTGAATGTAAAGGGTGGCTGCTATTTTTCAGCCTCAGCTACAGTCCAGGCAGTCCAGAATCGGGATGTAATTTCTAGGGACACCATCTTGGACTTCTTTTTAACCTGGTCTTCTTTTAACTTTCTGTTACGATTGGAATTTTAATGCTTTGTATATTTGTTTTATGGCTTTATGCCTTTTTGTGGTACATCGTCCAGAGCCCTGCACAAGCAGGGATAGGGCAATTAGCAAATCAAATTAATAATAGTAATAATAATAATATTTATGCATTTATTTAACATGTTAATTAGCTGCCTTTCTGCCTTATAGAAACTCAAGGCAGCTTACAATGTAAATAGTAATTAACTGCAATAAAATTCATGTCAGCGTGGCAGACAGGGTTGCCAGCTCTGGGTTGTGAAATACCTTTTTTGGGGTAGATCCTGAGAAGGGTGGGGTTTGAGGAGGGGAGGGACTTCAGTGGGGTACAGTGCCATAGAGTCCACCTTCCAAAGCAGCCATTTTCTCCAGGTGAACTGATCTCTGTCGCCTGGAGATCAGTTGTAATCCTAGGAGATCTCCAGCGATCACCTGGAGGTTGGCAACCCTAATAGGGGTGCTAGTACCAGCGTACTTTACAAGGCTGCCATGAGGATTAGAACAGGCTTTGAACGGTTGCTGAACACCTGCTGGAACAAAACAAGCAGTGCTGCTTGCACACCTTACCACAAGAGGAGATGGTAATTACGTCCCAGGGAAAGTCTTCCAGTAGGGGTGTTGGGCGTTCTCTATTTTCTCTCTCCCCCCGCTGTACAAATGACATGAAATGCTTTGAGCACTCTGGAAAAACACTATAGTACATACTAAGGATGTGAGAAAAATAATTAGTGCAGAGGACTGTTTGCTAGAATGTGGAAAGGAAATGATAGTAACATTTAAAAATCCTTCTCTTCTAGGGCTGGGGTGGCCGGCTGATGCTTTGCTAAGGTAACAGAAGAAGCAGTTGTGTTCTGGTGCATGTGCCTCCTGTTAACTGTAGAGGGGAGCACTGTTTTGGTACCACGATCTTCTCCAGCACTTTGCCCGGAGCAACAGAAGACCCATCTTTGGTGACCTTTGGCAAGGACTTAGAGGGGCAGCCTTGCCCTACCTCAGAGGAGCCATGGATCGCGGGGTCATTATTGAAAACCCCTATGCTAGTGTGAACATCCCCCGAGCACAACTGAAGGACGGTTTCCTGAAGTACTATTTGGGCGATGACCTGACTCCGGACACTGTCCTCTTCAACCCCAGCACTCTGCCCACTTATACAGTGGCCCAGGAGAAGGAGAATGACTTGAGGCAGCAGAAGGCCTATGCTGGGTGGGGTGATCAGAAGATCCAGACCCACGAGACGTGGTCCAGCCCATATAATCCCTATGCCAGCCTCAAGATGCCCAGCGGAAGCTCTTCAGAACCGTTCCACTGGAAGAGTCAAGAGGAAGCGACGACAGGGGGCAGCAACACGGGATGCTGTTGCAGCTGCTGCAGGAAGTGTTGTCCTTGCTGTCGGAAATGCTGTTGTGTCATTTCCTAATTCTTCCACATTCACCACTCTTTTATGACTGGCAGTGCTGCTGAATGGCCCCCTAGTGCCGTAGCATTTGCACTTTATCTTTGCAGGAATTTGGTATGAAGTTACTGCTTACAGATCCAATGCCAGGCTAAGAAATGGTGGAGTCAGGAAAGACTTTTAACTTTTTGTCCTCCTGGGCACAAAGAGTCGGCAAGAGTGCCCTTTTTGCAAGGGAGGGTACTTTGCAGTGTCATTCTCAATGCAAGGGAATTTGAAATTGCCACAGCTCTTTTCCTTGAGGTGAGGAGAATCATCTGCTCAGGTGGTTGAGGCAGGTACAGGAATGGGGTACTGAATCTAATTGGGGAATGAACTGCTGTTCCGTTTGGGGCAAGCAGTTGGGACACACAAAGATCCGCCGTTTTGAAAAAGGGCAAAAATCATGAGATGTCAGTACGCATGCACAGCCTGAATCAGCTATATTACCATGTGGGGGAGGGATGATTTTTAAAAAAGATTTTTGTTTTGTTTTTCCTTAGATTCTTTTGAGGCTGCAAGTTAGAACCAGTCTTGGGACAGATGTGCCAAAAGGCTTTGCCCCCTGCCTCTTCTCAGGATCCGGTGGATCACTCTGTTGGCATCTGAGCTGCTGTGCGGCACAGTGGAGAATGACAGTGGAGGCGGGCAGGTTCATCTTGGTACCGCCGGGCAGCTGTTGATTGGATTGCAGCTTCCCATTTTAAGTTGTGCCCTTTTCAGACATTTGATTTTGGCACTTCAGCCATATGTAATAGGAGTGTGCGCTATGTGCAATCCTCCCAGTACACGCACTCACCATTTATGTGACTGGGGCAACATGCATGTTTTCCGTGCATGTGCACTTTAGGACATGTGAACATGCACTCTCAAACATTTGGGGTTCATTTCATGCATACCAGTGCTGTGCACACATGGAAAACACACACATTGCTCTATTCACACTAAAAGTGTGTACTGGGAGAACTGTGTGTAGAGCACACTCCTGTCATGCAGAGTTGGAGGGCCAGTAGCTAACCTCTGAAAAGGGCTATTCTCCTGCCTCTTGGCAGAGCTGGGACATGAGGCTGAGGGAATAGGGAGAGTTGGCTGCATCAGGCATTTTGAAAAATGCAGGTCATTGTCTGGGTGAGTTGAATAAATACTTGCTGGAGCGAGAAAAACATGGGATATTTCTCTTTTTTGGAGGGGAGGAGGAATTGGGTGGAAATGAATGTTTTTTTGAAAAGGTGATGTGGGGGGACTTGGGAGGGGGGGATGAATGTTTTTAGATTTTGCCCCTGTTCTGTCTTGAATGGGGCAAAGACCCTGGGGCAAGGGAAAGATGGATGCCACTGAACCTTCTTCCTTTGGAAGGAGAGATGACAGCTTGCCTTGGAAAAACCAAAGTTATCTCTGGCTTGGTTTTTTTTTTTTTTTTTTTTTTTTTGCTGTTCACCTCAGGGACTTGCCCTTTAGGAAGGGCCCCCAGTTTTTCTGCATTCTAAGAAGATTTTCCACTCCTTCCTTATCTTAACTGAAATTACTTGAATCCTGGGTTTGTTTGTTTCTGGGACTGTGGAACATTCCAAGGACACGTATTCCAAAGGTTGCTACTTGGATGTCTCGTGAGTTTTTGCACACTGCTTTGGTAGCAAACTGGACGTGCAGAAAGCAGTTCTTGTCAAACCAGATTTGTTGTGCTGCAGAGTCTCCCTGGCACCGTCTCCATTTCCATGCCCCTACATGGACGCGGCTACTCTTGCTGAATCGTCTCCTTCCACCACAACCCTCATCTGGCATTCTAACTTGCTTGAAGATTGGGGGGTACCCTCCTCTGCCCTGGATAATAATGCTAGAATTTGGGTGGAGGTGGGGTTGTTTGGTCTGGTGGCTTCCTGTGGGGCGGCTGTGGACCAGCTGTCAGACTTTGCTGGAAATTGGATTCTGTAATCAAATAAAGAGACCACACTGCTCCTCATGGTTGACTGAGCTATATACGCTGCTGGCTCGTAATAAATCAGAAGGAGAATACATTAATTGTGTGTGTATATGTGTTTTTAAACTCTTGCAACCTTGTCAGTTGTAAATAGCCTTGGGTTTGGTGGATGGGTTGTGTCGTTCGCTGCAGAAAAAAAGAGGTGGAATTAACAGCCCTCCTCTGGTCTTTGTAGCCTGACTTTCCAGCGCAGATTCAATGCAGGCAAACAGATCTGTGTGGAAACGGGCAAGCTTCTGAACTGCACAGCATTCATCTTCATTTTGCCTGAGTATGTTGTAACGGCGATCCCTGAGACTGCTGGTGCAGCAATCCCAAACAGGATGGAGCACACACATTCACAGCTTCTGGGAGACTAGATCAGTTCCACCTCCTGCTAAGGTTGGTGCTTTGGGTGGAGCAGTGGGAAGAGGCTGCTTTGCATGGGGAGCCAGAAATAAATACACCTCTTGTCAGTAGACACGGATGGTTGCTGGTGGCTCAGAGGTAAAGGAATTAATTGACTGGGGAATGGAACAAGCTCTTCGGGAAAGCAGGCCTTTAGGGTCAGTGCTGGGCCTTTCCAGCAATATCAGCCTGAAGTCCTAAGCACGAATGGGATTCATTGGGCTTAATTTCCTCAGTGACAAGTAGGGAATGGCTGTGTGGCTCAGCATTATGGTATCTTCTTTGCATTCAGCAAACCCCAAGTTCCTCTCCAGTAAGTAGCAGTAGTAGGAAAGACCTTCCTCTGTCCAAGACCCTGGAGAGCTTCCACCTCTCTTAGTAGACATTACTGAGCTAGATGGTCCAGTGGTCTAATTCTGCCTTGGGGCAAGCAGTTGGGACACACAAAGATCCGCCGTTTTGAAAAAGGGCAAAAATCATGAGATGTCAGTACGCATGCACAGCCTGAATCAGCTATATTACCATGTGGGGGAGGGATGATTTTTAAAAAAGATTTTTGTTTTGTTTTTCCTTAGATTCTTTTGAGGCTGCAAGTTAGAACCAGTCTTGGGACAGATGTGCCAAAAGGCTTTGCCCCCTGCCTCTTCTCAGGATCCGGTGGATCACTCTGTTGGCATCTGAGCTGCTGTGCGGCACAGTGGAGAATGACAGTGGAGGCGGGCAGGTTCATCTTGGTACCGCCGGGCAGCTGTTGATTGGATTGCAGCTTCCCATTTTAAGTTGTGCCCTTTTCAGACATTTGATTTTGGCACTTCAGCCATATGTAATAGGAGTGTGCGCTATGTGCAATCCTCCCAGTACACGCACTCACCATTTATGTGACTGGGGCAACATGCATGTTTTCCGTGCATGTGCACTTTAGGACATGTGAACATGCACTCTCAAACATTTGGGGTTCATTTCATGCATACCAGTGCTGTGCACACATGGAAAACACACACATTGCTCTATTCACACTAAAAGTGTGTACTGGGAGAACTGTGTGTAGAGCACACTCCTGTCATGCAGAGTTGGAGGGCCAGTAGCTAACCTCTGAAAAGGGCTATTCTCCTGCCTCTTGGCAGAGCTGGGACATGAGGCTGAGGGAATAGGGAGAGTTGGCTGCATCAGGCATTTTGAAAAATGCAGGTCATTGTCTGAGTGAGTTGAATAAATACTTGCTGGAGCGAGAAAAACATGGGATATTTCTCTTTTTTGGAGGGGAGGAGGAATTGGGTGGAAATGAATGTTTTTTTGAAAAGGTGATGTGGGGGGACTTGGGAGGGGGGGATGAATGTTTTTAGATTTTGCCCCTGTTCTGTCTTGAATGGGGCAAAGACCCTGGGGCAAGGGAAAGATGGATGCCACTGAACCTTCTTCCTTTGGAAGGAGAGATGACAGCTTGCCTTGGAAAAACCAAAGTTATCTCTGGCTTGTGTTTTTTTTTTTTTTTTTTTTTTTTTTTTTTTTTTTTTTTTTTTTTTTTTTTTTTTTTTTTTTTTTTTTTTTTTTTTTTTTTTTTTTTTTTTTTTTTTTTGCTGTTCACCTCAGGGACTTGCCCTTTAGGAAGGGCCCCCAGTTTTTCTGCATTCTAAGAAGATTTTCCACTCCTTCCTTATCTTAACTGAAATTACTTGAATCCTGGGTTTGTTTGTTTCTGGGACTGTGGAACATTCCAAGGACACGTATTCCAAAGGTTGCTACTTGGATGTCTCGTGAGTTTTTGCACACTGCTTTGGTAGCAAACTGGACGTGCAGAAAGCAGTTCTTGTCAAACCAGATTTGTTGTGCTGCAGAGTCTCCCTGGCACCGTCTCCATTTCCATGCCCCTACATGGACGCGGCTACTCTTGCTGAATCGTCTCCTTCCACCACAACCCTCATCTGGCATTCTAACTTGCTTGAAGATTGGGGGGGGTACCCTCCTCTGCCCTGGATAATAATGCTAGAATTTGGGTGGAGGTCGGGTTCTTTGGTCTGGTGGCTTCCTGTGGGGCCGCTGTGGACCAGCTGTCAGACTTTGCTGGAAATTGGATTCTGTAATCAAAGAGACCACACTGCTCCTCATGATTGACTGAGCTATATACGCTGCTGGCTCGTAATAAATCAGAAGGAGAATACATTAATTGTGTGTGTATGTGTGTTTTTAAACTCTTGCAACCTTGTCAGTTGTAAATAGCCTTGGGTTTGGTGGATGGGTTGTGTCGTTCGCTGCAGAAAAAAAGAGGTGGAATTAACAGCCCTCCTCTGGTCTTTGCAGCCTGACTTTCCAGCGCAGATTCAATGCAGGCAAACAGATCTGTGTGGAAACGGGCAAGCTTCTGAACTGCACAGCATTCATCTTCATTTTGCCTGAGTATGTTGTAATGGCGATCCCTGAGACTGCTGGTGCAGCAATCCCAAACAGGATGGAGCACACACATTCACAGCTTCTGGGAGACTAGATCAGTTCCACCTCCTGCTAAGGTTGGTGCTTTGGGTGGAGCAGTGGGAAGAGGCTGCTTTGCATGGGGAGCCAGAAATAAATACACCTCTTGTCAGTAGACACAGATGGCTGCTGTTGGCTCAGAGGTAAAGGAATTAATTGACTGGGGAATAGAACAAGCTCTTCGGGAAAGCAGGCCTTTAGGGTCAGTGCTGGGCCTTTCCAGCAATATCAGCCTGAAGTCCTAAGCACGAATGGGATTCATTGGGCTTAATTTCCTCAGTGACAAGTAGGGCATGGCTGTGTGGCTCAGCATTATGGTATCTTCTTTGCATTCAGCAAACCCCAAGTTCCTCTCCAGTAAGTAGCAGTAGTAGGAAAGACCTTCCTCTGTCCAAGACCCTGGAGAGCTTCCACCTCTCTTAGTAGACATTACTGAGCTAGATGGTCCAGTGGTCTAATTCTGCCGTCAAGTCACAGCCAACTCATGGTGACCCAGTAGGGTTGCCAGCTCCAGATTGGGAAATACCTGGAGATTTTGGGGTTGGAGCCTGAGGAGGAGAGGGTTTGAAGAGGGGAGGGACTTCAATAGTGTATAATGCTATACAGTCCACCTTCCAAAGCGGCCATTTTCTCCAGGTGAAGTGTTCTCTGCCACCTGGAGATCAGTTGTAATCCCAGGAGATCTCCATCTACCACCTGCTGGTTGACCTTGTAGGGTTTTCAAGGCAAGAGAAGTTCAGAGATGGTTTGCTATTGCCTGCCTCTGTGTCACAACTCTGGGCTTCCTTGGAGGTCTCCCATCCAAATACTAACCAGGGCTGACCCTGCTTAGCTTCCAAGATCTGATATCAGTCTAGCCTGGGCCACCCAGTGCTGATTTTGTTAGGACTGCCAACAAAAATGGGGGGGGGGGACATGACCTGGCCTGTTTCTTGTGTCTCTGTTAGCTGCTCAAAGAGCAAAAAAAATCACCAAGAGAAACTCTTCACGGCAGGGAGATATGCGTATCCATCTAGTTGCTGTTTGTTAACCACACAACTACAGTGGTTGGTTGAAAATTCGGCAACTCAAATCCATCTAGGAAGCTCTGATCTCCATTTGTGAATGGACGGCTTGTTCTGAATTCAGGACTCTAAAATGTCATTGTAATTGTGAAGGAAACCAACCAAATGCATCAAGTTGCCAAGTGGAGACGAGACCTGCTGTGACTTTTAAGAGTTACAGGGAAGGGAGAAATTTGCCAGCTGGCTCTTTTTCCCCTGTCACGTTGCTGCAGTTTCACCTGTCACTAAATCTACTGACATTTCCTGTTTCATGTATCTTTTGAAGGGGCAGGAGCCTTCTCTGCTTCCGGATGTGGCAACCTTTCATAGCAAAATGAAGAATCCCACCCCAATACCCAGAAAAGTGCCATCAGTAGGCAGGCAAGATAACTAATGCGAGTGCAGTAGGGAGACAGAATACAGTGCTAGGTATCAGTAAATTATAAAATTGTCCCCTGGACCAATGCTGCCTCTAAGCTATGGAGTTTTGTGAGCAAAAATTCTACTTTGTGAGCTACTGCCATTAAAGTTGTGAGCAAGCAGTTTGGCTACTGCATTATTTAGTTTGCTCTGGAGCCACACTCCCTGAGCTAAGACAAAAAAAGTGTGAGCCAGAGGCTAAAAAACTGTGAGCTAGCTCACATTAACTCAGCTTAGAGTGAACACTGCCCTGGACCCCATTTTGAAAAAGAGATGGCACGTCTATTAAATAGGGGGAAATTTGTTTAAATTTACTGCTCCATCTCAAGAAGAAGAGCATGCCATGCCATCGAGTCACAATCAACTCATGAGTCTGTCTCATAGCAATACCATCCATGGGACATTCCAGGCAAGAGATGTTCAGAGGTAGTTTGCCCTTGCCTGCCTCTGTCTAGCCACCCTGGACTTCCTTGGTGGTCTCCCATTCAAGTACTGACCAGGGCTGACCCTGCTTAGCTTCCACGTTCTGATGAGCTCAGGCTAAACTGGGTTGTTCCATCTCAAACAAGATATTAATTAAAAGCACAGAACCTCATAAAGGCCAAGTTTCCAGGGCTGGCCTAATCATGAAGGAAATTTTCTCATATGCCCACATCCTAAAGTGTCTCAGAGAGAGTTGGGTGTCTGTGCTTTTGGAGGAAACCCACAGAGGTAACTGATCAGCTCCTTGACTGGCTGATATCCCCGGGAGACATTTGCGGAGCCCACTGATCTTCACCTAGATGCCTGAGATGTAGACAGAGTGGGAAAGGGGAAGAAGCAAGGAAATGAGAGATACTAACAAAAAGGAAAAGAGCATCCTTGTCTTTCTGGGGGTGCCACCTCCAAACTTCATATTTCCTTAACACTTTTGTTAGGGGCCACAGCTTCCAGTCCCAACTATAGGTGTTTGAATCCTCACCCCCTGCCCCCAAATTCCACCTGGCTATCCCACGCAAGCCCCCTCGCCACGACAAGGCAGTGATCCATGAGAGGGATCCTGGACATTTTGACAAAAGATGACACTCAACCCCACCCTTATTCACTTTGGTTAGCAACTTGTGCTCTAGATGGCCCAACTGTGGACCTTGTAAGGGCGGAAATGTGGGATGCAGCTTTTGTAAATAAATAAAAATAAACTTCTCACCCAGACAGTCCTGGTTTTCCAGTGCACATCTGTGCAAGCATTCACGTACACACACACACACACAGAGGGGAAAAAACCCAGGGCACGACTTCCCTTTCACCACCACCCCCGCCTAACCATCACCTAAATGTTACTGTGTCTGAGATTTGAGTCCAGTAGCGCCTTACAGACCAACAAGATTTTTGGGGTTTAAGCTTTCGAGACTCTTGAAAGCTTATGCCTCACAAATCTTTCTGGTCTCCAAGATACTATTGGACTCGAATCTTAACTATTCTAACTGCAAACCAACAGGGTGATTCTCTGCAACTATGTTTAAGCTGTAATTATTCCAAACTGTATACCACTCAATAGACTTTTTAACATTTTCACTTTGATGTTATTAAAGGAAACTGGAAGGGTCAGTTTACAAGCGTCCCGTTTCAGACGGCAGTTCCGTACGCAGATAGGATCGTAATTAGCCACCTGCCTAGTTTAGCTGGATCCTGAGGGTATTTTTTCCTGACAGGTTGCCTCTGTATTTCTGCCCAGCAGCAAAAGGGTGAGGAATGGGGTCTGGCTGGTCCCACATGCCCAAATGCTCTCTGTTCCTTCAGGCTGGAGTTCTGAAGAGGGGCTGGGATCTGCATGCCCCGAAAGTGTCGCTGCTTGAGCAGTGTGGACAGCCATGTATGTTGTATTCCTCTGGATCTTCTTTATGCATAGACCCATGTGTTTCCATCCACCATCTTCTGGAAAAGGTGGCCATCTGTGGAACAGGTTAAGCTGAAAAGTAAATTTTATACCTCCCTGTGCCTTAAATGTTGTCTGGCAATCAGGATCCGGCCAGTTTGGTGTAGTGGTTAAGTGCGCGGACTCTAATCTGGGAGAACTGGGTTTGATTCCCCGCTCCTCCACTTGCACCTGGCTGGATGACCTTGGGCAAGCCATAACTCTGGCACAGCTGTTCTTGAAAAAGAGCTGTTTCTGTCAAGAGCTCTCTCAGCCCCACCTACCTCACAGGGTGTCTGTTGTGGGGAGGGGAAGGGAAAGGAGTTTGTAAGCCGCTCTGAGACACCCTTGGGTAGTGAAGGGCGGGGTATAAATCCAATCTCCTCCTCCTCCTCCTCCTCCTATTCCACTTTTTAAGAAGCGCCTCAAAACTTATTTAAATTACCTTATGGTTGATGGTTTTAGGCTGCCTCCTCACTGGGGTTTTGCTCCATGTTCCCCCCAGACTGCCGTTTCCTACAACTGCGCTTTGGCTTCTGCACAGCATCATTATACAACTGTCCACCTTCCGTGTTTCTCCCTCCACCCCCCACCCCCGATTCCCTGCACATTTTTCAAGAGGTGCTTAGTGAAGATCGTACTTGAAAGATTGTACTCAAAGTGGGTTTGGTATTTGTGCAGACAGGAAAGTGCAGATTTTTGCTGGGTTTTTTTTTTAAATCATCAGTAGATATATTACCATAAAATCATAACACTAGCATGATATATTTACTACATTTTATTTCTAAACTGCATACTGTCTACCAAATTTTTAAAAGCTGGCTGAGTGGAGTATAGTGGACATGAGGTGATACCACAAAGAATACCCCTGTGTCGACCCCCCCAGTCTCCACTGTAAATGCCTCTGCATTTGCATTTGCAGTGGAACGAGAGCATGATGAGGAATTTTCCCAAATGGAAGCAGACTTGTCTGGTCCCTCTGGTTTCTCTCCCCCCCCCCCCCTCCTTCCCCCCCCCCCCCTGTTTTTCAGTACTTTTGCATTTTTATATGTTTTATCCCACCCATTTAGGAGCTCAGGATAACATACATGGTCCTGTCGCCATTTTATCCTCCTAACAACCCTGAAAGGTAGGTTAGGTTGATGGAGAGTGACTAGCTCAAATTAGGCACACTGACCGTAGAACCATACTTAGTCAGATTCTTAGCAATTCTTTTTTAAAATTATTGTGTACAGTGCCTATTTATATTTAAGTGCTTAAGAAATAAGGACATTATGAAATATTAATCTGTTTTCTTCTGTTTGTATTATCTGTTCTGACTGACAGCAGTTCTCCAGGTCACGGGCAGGGAAATATCTTTCCCAACATCTGGTACCTGAGATCCTTTTAACTCACCAGGGATTGTATTGGGGACCACCTGCCCATAAAACATATGTTCTACCCTTCAGTTGTGGACTGGTCCTCAGGCTATGTCTATATACTCAGCTTTCCTTTAAATATTGCTAAGTGCTAGACGATAAAAGCATCAGAAATTAATCCTTATACACCTTAACAATTGGCAAAACTGGAAAATGTTGCCAAACAAATTTTAAACTTTGAATTTCAGATCCAAATGCATTTGCTTTTTGACTGATTTTTTTTACCTCCACCCCTATTCAAGAGCTTGGCATCTTTTGGTTATCTGGTTTATATTTATTTGATTATGTTGCTTATGGCGCCTATCTCTGGTCTCCAACTGGTAGGGCTCAATCTGACATAAGGCAGATAGCATTAGTGGCAACATTGTCTGGTGGGGGGAAGATATATAGAGAAAGGATAGAGTAATCAAGGTAAAAATCATAAGATAAAATGGAGGTGCATTATGTTAAGTTTACCGTAGATCCCTGCTGGATCTCCAGTTCCTGATGCCGCTATTTGTGCTGCTGAGGAGACAAGCTGGTTTTTTATCTAAACGGTTAAGTGGAGAAGCAATGTGGCTTTTTTGTTTATTGCAGACACCTGAAAAAAAATCTGGCCTTTTCACATTTCCAGCAGTTATTTTCTTGATGGTTTTAGGATGATGGTAGTACACTGGACTCATGGGTGGCAAAATTGTTATGGGGGGGGGTCTACAGTTTGCACACCACAGAAACTGCGATGTGAAAAATTGATAACAACTGCTCCGCACGTGATATATGACAAAATCTACAGCAGTTTGTAATCTGCCTATGTAGTCTATAGATGTATCCCTGTTTTGCTATCAAGGCTTCCAACAAAGGAATTCTGGCAACCGCTGTTCTGTGAAAGAGCTAGTTTGTAGAGGTCATGAGGCATCAAACTGCAGAACAGGAGATAAGTCAGTGAGTATGTATTGTGTTTTGATTCTGCCCTTTCTCCAAGGAGCTCAGTGTGGTGTTAATTCGGGAATATTTAAACACATGATCACATGAAGCTGCCTTATCAGGCCACTGGTCGGTCAAGCTCAGTATTGTCTACTCAGACTGGCAGTGGCTCTCCAAGGTCCCAGGCTGAGGTCTTTCACATTACATACCACCTGCTCCTTTTAGCTGGAGATGCCAGGGATTGAACCTGGAACCTTCTGCATGCCAAGCAGGTGCTTTGCCACTGAGCCACAGCTCCACCCTGCCATTTGTTTTCCCATCCTCCAATTTTTGTCCCAACTATCCTGTGAGGTAGGTCAGGTTGAGGAAGAGTGTTGGCTTGTGGTCACTCATGGTACTGAGAGAATCTGGAACTCCCCATTCCTAGTCTGACAATCTACAATACCACACTGGCCTTTATTTATTTAAAAGATTTCTGCCTCACTGCTCATCCAAAAGCTTCTTGAGCAGCTTCCAGATAAAAGCCACATAAAATCCCAAGTTCAAATAGTTCAATAAACATTAAACACATTAAAATATTAAAATCAGCAAACAATGTATGTATCACATGGAGGAGGGGAGTTAGTTATTTAAAATAATGAAACACAAAACCTGAGTGAACAGTAAAGTCCCAGACTGCAATGCTTTGGTGCCATGAGGACATCCGTGAGGTGGGAGTTCCACAGTTAGGCTGTCACCACAAAAAAAAGGCCCTATCCTAGGTAGCTACCCAGCTCACCTCTGATGGAGGTAGCAGCCAAAGCAGGACTCCACGGAGGGCTTAGTTCTTGGGCAGGTTAATTTAGGAGAAAGCAATCCTTTAAGAGTAGAGGATGGATTGGAGGACAGCAGGAGAAATGGGAAGCAGAGACTAGATAAGATAGCCACATATGCTGTGGAGTGAAGAACTACCAGTGTCCAGAATCTTAGGCTTATAGTACTGTCCTGGCTGAAGCCTAAAGGCTAACAACTTCTCGCTGTTGACTCATTTTACTAATGAGATCCAGGGAGCTGCCATAGAGATGAATATTAAGCTCTTCCCCGGAAGACAGGCAGCAGAGAGCAGGTGATTGTATTTCGGAGGCTATTGTCAGCCTGGGCAACAGTAACTCTATCTTGCTAGGTTGGCTTCCTCGTGGCAGATACAATAGCACAACTGTGTCTGTAATGTGAACCTCCTATAATTACCGGAGTGGGAAGGCTTATGAGAGATGCGTCAAAGAGCCACACGGAGGCCATCAGTGAAAGTTTGTTGGTCACGAGGGAACCCTGGCTCTCAAAGCCTGAACGGGACGGCTTTTTGGCCTGGAGACAGTGAGGATGCAACAGCAGCCAGAAAGGTAAGTTGTTTCCTGTTTGGTATTTAGATACAGGTTGTTAAGGCAGTCAGACTGGGTAAAAAAACAAACCAAACAAACAGGGACCTGGGAGAACAGGTGCCCCAAACATCCTAGCTTGGAGCTGAAGGGTCCCCTTACTTGTTGACAGGAATGGAGTCTGTGGATCTCTCTGTATTTTATTGGCCACAAGGTAAGGTTTGCATGAGCTGATGTTGTTACAAATCCTAGGGGCAGGCCTTATTCCCAGAGGGGTGTGGCTGACTGATCTTTGACCTGCTAGACTTTATTGGTCTGATTCAGCCAGGCAGTTCTTAAGATAATGAGGCATGCAAAGCTGAGCTGCTGGTTTAGGATCACAGCTCCTGTGAAATCACAATAGGGTCAGCTTTGCTAAACACGAGCACTTAAGCAGCCCAGATGTGAGGTTCTGCAAGCAGGCCATTCTTACCTCTTTGCTATAAAGTGAAATTTGGATATCCAGATTTGTCTGAATGATAAAGACTTGAACTGCCAAGAAAATTCAGCAGCGTAAATCATTCGCATTTTAAGTTTAATTTGGGAACTTCTGTATAATTATTAAAAGTATTCTGGGCTTTCAAAGCCTTTTTTATGATGGGTCACGTACTGGGGGATTACAAAGTAAGGGAGCCTAGAACTATAAACCTATGAGGCTTACTTAGAAATAGAGTTTTTGTTGTATAGTGACGATAATATCAGTTTAGGACTGAAGCAATTTGGGGCCAGAATTGATGCAATAATGCCATGTGGAAATGCCCAGTTGGGATCCAGTCTTACATTGGAGTATATTCAGGATCTCCAAAAGCTGACAGAAATTTGTCACTACTACATATGTTTGACTATGATGGTGCACCGATTGGCAACTCTCTTTGTTTTTCTGTTCACCAGGATGTCTCAGGCTCCAGAGGATGAAAGCAATGAGATGGCAGAGCTGGGGCCAGAGGCCCAGTCCCTCATCCCAAGCCGCAGCAATCATAAAATTGACTGTATCATCTGCTATTGCTCCTACGATCTGTCGACCCACCTGCCTCGCCGCCTCTACTGTGGTCACACTTTCTGTCAGACCTGCATCAGGCGCCTTAACGTGGTGGCTAATGAGCAGTGGTGGATTCCGTGTCCACAGTGCCGCCAAAACACACCCACCCCTCGTGGAGGAGTGACCATGCTTGACTTGGACTTGACAGCCTTCTTAGCAGTCAAGTCTGAGAAGGAGCATCCTCGAGTGGTAGGAAAGATAGAATCTGAGCAGGTCTCAAAAGTACCTGCCAAGGAGAAGCCAATCACCCAGCAGCCCATTGGCCTTTGCCAGGAGACACTGCCACAGCCATATTTTCCACAGAATAACTGCTGTGGCCATTGCCTTTGTTGTGTCACCACAGCTGCTTTTCAGGGCTGACTGAGTTTTTGATATGGGTAGCAGGGGCTGGCCCCCATGGAATCTAGAACTAGGGCCATTTTAGGTCTGTAAACAAAGCCTGTTGGCAAGCTTGGCCAGGCATTTTCTGAAAGCGGTCACCTTTTCCAGCCATCTTGCAGGAAATCCCTTGCCTTGATCGTTCCCAACCTCATCTCCTGATTGGCTGAGAGCTGTGTATAAACCTTCCTGGGTCACGTCAAACCACATTCATGAACATCCTGTTGGTGATGACACAGTAGCTTACAAGAATGCCAATGCTGTGTTAGGCCAGTCTTCTTCAACCCATTGTCTGCCCTTCTACAGTCTTCTCCTGTGGATTTTGGCATTGGTTATTACCCATTTTATCCACAGAATTGATCTAATCTTTGACTGGACTTGGTAATGGATTCCATAATGGCAATGGACAATGAGACACTGATGTCTGCTGGGGAAATACCACGTTATGGGCCTATTTCCTTACTTCAAGTATGCAACAACGTGTTCCAACCTCTGATACTGAGGGTTAATATTGACATGGAGATTGTTTGGGTAGGGGGAAGCAAGGATGAAGGGAACAGGTTGGCTGTTGCACCTTCTTTTGCTGCCTGAAGTGATCCCAAGGTTCTGTGATATTTGATACCACCAAAATTATGCCCTACCAGGTATACATCCTTCTACATTCTGCTAAACTGATGGGGGGGATCTACAAAATTTGAAAAGTGAGGAGGGGAGGAAATAAACCTTGTAATGAGTTGTGAAATGTGTATATGTGTAAAAACAGAAAGGGTCAGGAGAACAAAGATAACAAAAGTTATCTGTTTTGTGAAGTCTGGTGAACAGTTGGCCACATTTATAATCACAATTTAGAGAAAGTATGAATTTTGATAAAGCATGGGAAGCAGCTACATAGTACTTGAACCTCATTTGCTGCTGAACAATGTGCTTGATATTTTCATTTCCTCGTGTGATTCCACTTGGATTTTAGGACAGGGAAAGTTAAACTAATTAATCCCCATCTAAAGTGTTTGAAGAATTTAATATCATATAACATATGTAGTCAAGCAGTCACCAAAAATACATAATTTGCAAACATGTCAGGTTGTAACATTACAGTTCAAGATGTCTTGATTCACTGTTCCTGAATTTTTTAAATTCAATATCCATGCATGCTTTTGCAAATATGTTTTATATGTGCATTTCAGAGTTTGTACATTTGTCTGGTCATAGTAAACTCCTGCCTATTTAAAACATGGAAATAGGTACACAGTCTATGTGGTCTGAACACAAGAGTTACCAGTGTGGCAATGAAAAAGTGACTTGTGTTGAAGGGAGAAGAAACTGAAGTATCAATTTCATACTCCACATTTTCTTAAAAGTCTAAACCATCCATGGTTTTTATATAGCAATAAAGCCTTGATTGATGACTGGTGGTTACTCTCAGCTATTGGAGTTTGTGTCACACCTCATCACTATGTGTAAAGATTGAAAGGAAGCTATGACACAGGAGCTCTATCTTTTAATCTCAGCTGTATGTGAGCAACATACCATCAGTCATCAATATAGCATGATCAAATGTGTGTGACAAGAAAACAAGGCCCTATCCTGAGGAGCTTACAATCTAAAACCTGATATGATGGGAGGTGGTAGAATAAATAGGGAAATAATAGGGGTCTTTGCATTTGAGCATAATTGGAGGCCCTGTGGTGTTTTATTAGAATGCCTTGGAGCCCAGTACTAGATTCTTGCACCAATAGCAAGATCTAGGTTTAAGTCTACATTGCTAATACGTTCTGTGATATTTGATACCACCAAAATTGTGCCCTACCAGGTATACACCCTTCTACATTCTGCTAAACTGAAGGGGGGATCTACAAAATTTGAAAAGTGAGGAGGGGAGAAAATAAACCTTGTAATGAGTTGTGAAATGTGTATATGTGTAAAAACAGAAAGGGTCAGGAGAACAAAGATAACAAAAGTTATCTGTTTTGTGAAGTCTGGTGAACAGTTGGCCACATTTATAATCACAATTTAGAGAAAGTATGAATTTTGATAAAGCATGGGAAGCAGCTACATAGTACTTGAACCTCATTTGCTGCTGAACAATGTGCTTGATATTTTCATTTCCTCGTGTGATTCCACTTTGATTTTAGGACAGGGAAAGTTAAACTAATTAATCCCCATCTAAAGTGTTTGAAGAATTTAATATCATATAACATATGTAGTCAAGCAGTCACCAAAAATACATAATTTGCAAACATGTCAGGTTGTAACATTACAGTTCAAGATGTCTTGAGGATTTTAGGACAGGGAAAGTTAAACTAATTAATCCCCATCTAAAGTGTTTGAAGAATTTAATATCATATAACATATGTAGTCAAGCAGTCACCAAAAATACATAATTTGCAAACATGTCAGGTTGTAACATTACAGTTCAAGATGTCTTGATTCACTGTTCCTGAATTTTTTAAATTCAATATCCATGCATGCTTTTGCAAATATGTTTTATATGTGCATTTCAGAGTTTGTAAATTTGTCTGGTCATAGTAAACTCCTGCCTATTTAAAACATGGAAATAGGTACACAGTCTATGTGGTCTGAACACAAGAGTTACCAGTGTGGCAATGAAAAAGTGACTTGTGTTGAAGGGAGAAGAAACTGAAGTATCAATTTCATACTCCACATTTTCTTAAAAGTCTAAACCATCCATGGTTTTTATATAGCAATAAAGCCTTGATTGATGACTGGTGGTTACTCTCAGCTATTGGAGTTTGTGTCACACCTCATCACTATGTGTAAAGATTGAAAGGAAGCTATGACACAGGAGCTCTATGCTCTCAGCTATTGGAATTTGTGTCACACCTCACCACTAAAGACTGAAAGGAAGCTATGACACAGGAGCTCTATCTTTTAATCTCAGCTGTATGTGAGCAACATACCATCAGTCATCAATATAGCATGATCAAATGTGTGTGACAAGAAAACAAGGCCCTATCCTGAGGAGCTTACAATCTAAAACCTGATATGATGGGAGGTAGTAGAATAAATAGGGAAATAATAGGGGTCTAATGACATTTGAGCATAATTGGAGGTCCTGTGGTGTTTTATTAGAATGCCTTGGAGCCCAGTACTAGATTCTTGCACCAATAGCAAGATCTAGGTTTAAGTCTACATTGCTAATACCTCCAGATAGCAATAAATACTGCTGGATTGCTTTCTGTTCAGCATTATGTTTCAGCATTAAGAAATGACAGGAATCCTGTTGACCTAGGAACGGTGCCACCTTCATATATAAAGTCAATACACCTAAGACTGGTAATACAGGACAACATAAAATAGCTTTTGTCACTCTTGTTCCTCTTGACGCAAGCTAATTTTCAACCCATCCAAGTGAGTAAATACAGCCATTGTTAACAGGTTTTCCTGGGTACATTTTGTATCTTTTTTCCAATTCAAGTGCATTATTATCAAAAGATAAAGGAGCCCTTCTTTGTGTAAGTTCTGCAAATGTCCTAGAGTATGGCCTCTGTCAACTAGGTGAGGCATCAAATGTAAAAGCATCAAGAACAAACTTTTCAGTAAATATCACAATGATTTAGAGGTGTGAGACCCAGACAGGTGAAACTTTTCCAGTAACTGACAGGCAGTGTGATGTAGTGGATTAATGTGTCAAACTGGAGACCTGGGCTCAGATCCCTACTCAGTTATGAGGATCATGGAGTGACTTTGACCAAATTACTCTCCTAGCTTACGTTACAGAATTGTTGTGATGATAACATGGAGGAGTGCACCTTGAGCTCTGTGGATGGAGGCTGTGATAAAAATATAATAGACAAATCACTGGGTTTCTCTAGTGGGAACAACCTCCCTTCCCGGTTTCTGCGTGTTATGCCAGTGTAAAAGGAAGGGAATCTCTTAACCATTTATAAAGTGGCCATTGTCATGGTTAAAAATAGATTCTTCTTATCTGGTAGGGCTCCAGATTATGTTAGTAGTTGCAAATGATTTGGTTGTCCATCTTAAACAACATGGACAAAATGCCCTTTTCTCATTAAAAAGAAAAAAAAGATGATATAAAACGTAAGGAAATTATAAACAAATTTACTCCCTTATTTAAAATGTCTACTCTACTTTTCTTCAATCACAGACTCGTGATGGCTTTGGTTTTAGGTTTTGGCAATTAAGCAATGATTAAATGTTGGCTAAGACATACAATTTTGGTCAGTTGACAACATTATGGCAGAAACTGAACAAATTCAGCTACCCCCAGCACTACAAGTACCATGAGAGGAAAAAGCCCACACCTATTTAATATTTCTTCTTGTCCTTGCAGCTGAAAAAACAGTCCCCCCCAACTGGCAACAGGCAACTTCATTTGTGCACAGCTTCAGTGCTTGGCAGTTGTCCTGGCCAAAGTTCCCTTCCCTCTCACGACAGGTAGAAAGGCTATAGTTTTTAGCTTGATTTTTTTGTTTGTTTTTGATGGTGCCCAGGTCCAATTTGTTTCTAATGAGTAATGACCGATTTCTTATTTGTTCATTAAAAACAGAGGTAAGTAAAACCAGGCCTCATCTGGGCCTAACGACGCTGAGCGCTCAGTGAGGCCTAGTAGTTGACTGTTAAAAACAAAGCCTGTTTAAAGCTGCTGCTGGGCATCAGGTTTGTAGGGTGTGGGCTGTGTTCCCAGTAAGAATGTTATCATATACACAAGAACACACTCTTTAGGTCTGTGTGATCCAGAATAACTACATCTCCCAGCTCTGTACACATGAGCATACCACCATTAATCTTAATTATGACAGAAACCCAGAATGTTTAAAAACCTGATCAACAGGACTGACAACACTCACTTCCCTGAATTATGAATATGGTGAGATATTTAAAAGGTCTTAGTTTTTGTAGTCTTATTTGTTATCTGTTATCATGTTTATTTTTTTGATCACCTCATCACTTGAACAAAATTACTTAACCGAAAGTGGTTAATCATTTAATAAAAGTGGAAGTGTGGTAGTCATTTTGTGGGACATTCTGGTGGTATGTCATCTCCAGATGTTTCGCAGGGCCATTTTTGGAACTTTCCCCCCAATTTGTGACCATGGCTTTTATATTTGTTTTACAGGTGTTGGCCAAGATTGAATATTAAGCTAGCAAAAACAGGAGAGAAAGCTTACACCCATTAAAAAATATGTATTTTAGGCAATGTGAAGTTTTATGTAGTGGTTAGAGTGTCATACTGAGATCTAGGAGGCCGTAGCACCCAAAGCAGCTTATATCATTCTCCTCTCCATTTTATCTTCACAACAACTCTATGAGTTACATTAGGCTAAAAGTATGTCACTGGTCCAAGGTCACCCAGCCAGCAAATTTCCAGGGTGGAACAGACATTTGAACCTGGGTCTCTCAGATTCTAGTCCAACAATCTGACCACTATGCCACAATGGCTCACAATGTTGTGAAACAAGGATTCTGGCAGGCTAACTGTGATGATACTCCTGTTTCAGGCTGACAGAATTTCAGGCTGACAGAATTGGCTGTGATGGGCAGAGCTGAGCTGAGCCAGAAAATAATTCAAGTGGTACTGGGGTTGATCCTGGCAAATTCTGGTGAGAAAATATTGCAGAAAGCGAATTTTAAAACTTGATAATAGGAGGAAGACCCTGTTATAGAAAACAACCAGAAAATACTCTTAAAGTACAATGTTGTTTAAAAATGTAATCTTGATTATATGTAAGAGCAAATAATTTGTTATGAATCATACCCCCATACTAACTGAAACCTCTTGCCCTCTCCCATGAAATCTGAAATGCTGGTTCTGCAAGGAGGTAGCACAGACTCTACTGTATGGTCTACCAATGTTTAGAGCTTTCCCCCCCCCCCCCCCCCGTTTTCTTTTTGCACATAACATTCTGTTTTGGGCCTATAATTCTGAGAGGTGAAGATAAAGAAGATGTCCAAACCAATTGTTATGAAGTTGACAGTGGGGTAAAACAGATGAGGAGCAATATTAAAAGGTGCTGTAACTAAAAAGAATCTCTTAGCTGCTCAGACCAGTGACCAGACTGTCTGACCCAGAAGATTTCATAGAGGTCAAGAAAATCACCTGAACTGCTCTGACTTATTGGTACAAGGAGGCATTTCCTTGCAGGTCCCTCCCCTGGCCAAAATTGACAGATTCTCTCTTGACGTCTTTTATATTACAGGTTCAAGGCTTACAGTGGTATCTTACCCTGATAAGAGGCAAAACTGAAAAGAAATTAAAAGCAACAAACTTTAAGACATTAGTTGGATGCATCTTTATTTATTTATTTGTTATAAATTTATTTTCATTTTCAATCAAGAATACGTTTGTTTAAATAATTATACATTTCTTTAAATAAGGTTCATATCTCTTCTTTTACATTAAATAACATTATTTTACATATTTTCGAGTCTAGTCCATCTTCTTCAGCCAATCATAAATTATTTTCCATCTTTTCCAAAATAGCTCCTCTGGTTTATTTTGTAATATTATACTTAGTTTGTCCATTTCTGCTACTTCTAGTATCTTATATTTAAGCTCTCTTATAGAAGGTATAACTTTTGATTTCCAATGTTTCGCGATAAGTATTCTAGCCGCTGTTAGAATATAGACAGTTATATAGGTAAGATCTTTTATTTCATCCGGTATCATAGTAAGTAAATAGATTTCTGGTGTTAAAGGAATATTGATTTTTAGTATATCTAAGAATATCTTGTGGATTTCCCCCCAGAAAACTTGGATTTTGTCACATCTCCACCATATGTGGAGATATGATCCTATATTTCTTTTACATCGCCAGCAAATGTTGGATGATCTAGGGAAACATTTTGCTATTTTGTCAGGAGTCCAATGCCATCTATAGAATAGTTTATATATATTCTCCTTATAAGGAGTTGCTCTCATATATTTAAGGGCTTTCCAGGTTTTTAACCAATGATCTGTTTCTATTGAATTGCCAATCTCCTTCATCCAAACTATCATTGATGTTTTAATGGTTTCATCTTGTAAAAAGTCCTCTAACAATTTTTTATACAGCTGCTGGATTAATTTATCGCTTGATGAAAGCCATATTTTATCAATTTCATTTGGGCTAGTATAGAATCCTGTTTTTTATCTTCATTATAAGTTGGATGCATCTTTAGAGCTAAATTATGTGCTACTTATGTGAGAGATCTGTCACTGGATTCTCCAATTTCTTTTTTAACATTTAAAACCAGCGGTTTGAATCAGGGCTGTGGAATTTGGAGCAGTGGTGGGTGGTTAACCCTTTCTCCCCATGCTATTTTGATAGCGGAAATCCCCCGGCTACAAAATTATAATGGCAGTTTGTGAAGTAGAAATTTCTACAGGAAAAACAGCACCTGATGGAAAATGTAGAGACAAAAAATTCAATAATTCCACAACTCAAATCACACACACCCCACAACTGCTTTTTAAGGTTAAAAAAAGTTAGGGGACCTGTTCCCATGTGACATAGAATGGAGCTCTTCTTGTTACTCTTCCGTGCAGTACTGGGACTGTGCCCTCCAAGATGGATCACATACAAGGAAGAACTTTGTCTTTATGTCGCAGATGGGCCTGCTCTGTCCTGGAGGGAGGCCAGAATGTTCTGCCAGGACCAAAGAGCAGAATTGGTTGTTATCAAGAATTACAACAAGCAGGTAAGAGGTAGCTTTGACAAGTGGGGAACACCTGAGGTGGGAAGGTGGGGTAGGAGTTGAACAGTGGAAAGGGAGAAAGCCAGGTGGTCAGTCTGAAAGGTTAGGTATAAAGGCCTGTCAACTTCCCTCTCGGATTGGAATCTAATCTTATTTATCTTATGTATTAATTAAAATATTTATAATAGTGGTTTATAATCATAAATTAATGTCTACAAAAGACTTGCCTCCTTAACCGCTCCCCAAAACGCCTGTAGTTCAAACCCCATTACAAGCCCTAGCTAAGAAAACAGCCTGAAAGCACCTTCTAAAAACATGTAAGGACAGCGTCTTTCTCACCTCCTTGAGGAACCCATTATAACAAGATGGGAGTCACTACTGAAAAGAGATGGGCTCGTCCTTCTTTTTTCTTGTTAGGGTTGTCAACCTCCAGGTGGCACCTGGAGATCTCCTGGTATTACGATAGATCTCCAGATGAACAAGATCAGTTCCCCTGGAGAAAATGGCTGCTTTAGAGGATGGATTCTATGGCATTATATCCTGCTGAGGTCCCTCCCTTTTCCAAACCCCACTCTTCCCAGCCTCTACCCCCAAGTCTCCAGGTATTTCCTAAACTAGAGCTGGCAATTGTAGTTCTGGCTGTTGTCATCATGATTCGTCAGCTAAAGGTAAGCATGGAGTTCAGATTACTTGGTCAATATTTTGCTTGGCAAAATGGCTGCTTCTGCAAAAGAGATCCTGAAAACCCTGAGCTACTGAAAGAGAGATCCTTGCAGGACCTCTGCACTTTTTGCAAGTTTATGAAGATAAGCTCTGATAAAGCTGAACTGCTTGGTAGTTGTGCTGCTAGGATCCATGGCAGGATCAGGTGGGCTATGCATTTCTGTGTAGCTGGTGCGCTGGACTGGGTGCTTCACTTCTCTGCAGGTTAGCATTTGTATTGCTAACCATCACAAGTTTTCCTCACAATGCCTTTATTAATTTGGGTTTTCTTGCAATTTTTTTGTGTGCTATTTTTTTTATTGCCCTGTGGATGTTTTATTGGGTGCAAATGCAAACCCCTGTCAATTGTTCACTAGTGCATATAGATTCAGCAGAAGTTTTATATTTGTATTTGAATACCATTTACTATTCTTCTTATTCAATTGAGCAATGATGAAGATTTTGTTGTTGAAGTGCAGCTGGTATTCTGTTTGAAGTTTATGCAATTAGGACTGGTTTTATACATATTTAGACTATTTTGATTTTTTAAAGTTTTATTATTGTACATACATTAAATTAACATTTATTCTGTTCAGATTATTTTGTATGTTTATTGCAAACCGGTAGACCCCTGTAACCTTTTTATAGATTATGTATTAGGTAATAGGGATGCCAGTCTCCAGGGTGGGACCTGGGGTTCTCCCGGAATTAGAGCTTGTCTCCAGACTATAGAGATTAGTTCCCCTGAGGACCGTGTCTTCTCCAGGCTCCATTCCCAAATCTGTACCCCACTGAGGTCCCTCCCCTCTCCTGGATCCATCCCCAAATTTCCAGGATTTCCTAGCCTGGATCTGGCAACCTTACTCCCCATCCCCACAGCCCATGGCCAGAGGGGACCTGACTCCAAGTGCAATGTTTTGTGAGTGACTGGCACTCTGAGCTCAAGCAATGGCCACTTTCTTTTTAAAATTATTTTTATTTTACCATTTAAGGGGATACAAAATGAAAAAGGACAAAGGGAAAGGTGAGGAGCACAAAACATTTGTTAAATGCATTTTAAGGACATTGCATAATATAGGAATATAAAACATGGAAGAGTATCTTAAAGACTATCATAACAAATCAAAATACGTTAAAATAATCAATTCTTCAGCATATATTTCCATGTATATTTCCATTACTTCCTATCTATAGGCCTAGGCAGGAAAATATATAAGCAAGAAACATAAGAAAAGAGTAAGAAAACATTTTTCTTTGTACAAGGTTAATACTATCATATAGGTAAAGGTAAAGGTTTCTCTTGTTCGAAAGCCAGTAGAATATGACTCTAGGGATGCGGTGCTCAGCTCCGTTTCCAAGCCGAAGAGCCAGTGCTGTCCAAAGACGTTTCCGTGGTCATGTGGCTGGCATGACTAGACGCCGAGGCGCACAGAACGCTGTTACCTTCCCACCAAAGTGGTACCTATTTATCTACTTGCAATTTCTTGCTTTTGAACTGCTAGGTTGGCTAGGTTATACTATCATATAATAACTAGTAAATATGTAACGGATCAAAAAGGTACTAGGGAAAATGGAGTACCTACCGGAAGATCCGCAGCAACGGCGGGCGTGGGATCGCGGATGCGTCGGCAGCCCATAGCATCCTGCAGCCGTCTGCGACCCACACATGCGCACTAATGCGGGACCGCCATGTTGCCTCGCTGGGACTACACTGTTGCCTCCTCAGTGTGATCGGGTGCCGACGGAGGGAGAACGGAGCCGCGGGGGAGCGTAAGATCGCACTCCCATGTTTCTTTTAGCTCCGCATCTAATATGTCTCCCTTCCCCGACGGATTTTCCCGCTCGTGTGACTGCGACCTTTATAACTTAAATTGATTAGCACTCGTTACTTTCAAATTACACATTCATTGTATGGGTCCCCATGTCCGTTGCTGTTTGTTCATGCAGAAGACTAATAGAACATGGGCAGCTCCTGTAACTCTTCTGCATGGTGGTTCCCCATGTAGTTCCTGGTTCTTCAACAGTAGTGTTGCTGGAAGTTAACCTGAGGGTGGACATATTGAGATTCAGTTCTGATATGGGTGTTTGAGAGACCACAGGCCCTTTTAAAGCTCACTTCCATGTGGCTTGTTTGCCCAGGATGGATGATGTCAGGAAATAGTTTTTTCCTCCTCATTTCTCCACACCATCATGATGCCTTCATGTGCCTCCTGGGTTTTCCCATCTTTTCTATGTTATTTCCCAAAGCTGTTCTGCTGTGGTGCTTTCGGAAAGATCATAGCACTGCTGGGATGACTGTAATGTGGGCAGGAAAGTTTCCCATCCTACCCATATCGCCACTGTTTCCCTGCCCCAGTCTCTGTGGTGGTCATTCCTCCCTGTTCACCACTGGTGGGCTATTGTGAGGGTTTTTTTTTACAAATTGGCAACTGAGCAATATAATAGTATACTGGTATGCCAGTTACTGGTTATTTTATTTTTTAAAAAACCTTGGGGAAGGGGAGGGAAGCCTGGTACTACATTTCACTTACCAGTGCTACTGCCCTTGGAAGGAATGTGATAAGATAATTTCTGACAGGGAAACACAGTACTGTATTTTGCCATCTCCATGCATGAGGGCAATGTTAATAGTGCTGTCTCCATGTGTGAGGCCTGAAGCAATTGCCTCCAGTCCCTCCCCTTTGGAAGCTTGCTAATTCAGTGGCTGAGTTCAGACTGGCAATTTGGCCCGATATAGGCACGTTTCACAAATGGATTAAAGGGGCCGGTTCACACAGCCACAGCTGTCAGGCGTTCCCCATCCCCAGTCATACTCAACTCATCCTATGACAATTCCCTACCGCATTAGAAAAGTACCAGGTGAAAGCGGTAGCAAACCCTGGAGAGCGCGTTGATCCCGCACCCCAGAAGTGTGCACGCTAAAAGCCGCAAACAAGCTGCATGCCGCCGGAGTGAAAAAAAGCCACTTACAGCCGCGCCTCTACCAGGGGTGGGCCAACAGTGCGAACGCTCCCTTGCGCCTCCTCCCTGGTATGCTCCCGCATCAGTAGGTGCAGTGCAACCGGGAATCCCCGGCACAACTTGGTCCAGGGCTTTTTGCCCTGCCTCCCTCACGCTTCATACTGCCAGTCTGTCCTCAGCCAGTGTCTTAGTTATCCATTGCTGAAAATGGAGTGGGGAACCTGAGCTGGAGGCTGCATCCTATGCTAGTGTCTGAAGTGCAGCAAGCAGAAGATCCTACTCTGTTGACTTCTGAAAACACTTTGGTTGAATCTCCATTTGCGTTTTTTAATCAGTTTTGTGCTGCTATGACACTGTCTTTCTCTATGTTTGAATGTTGTTTGGAGAAGATTCTTTTAAAGCAGTGCAGAGGTGCAATGACAGTGGAGCTGCCACGAAAGGGCAATAAACATATGTGGATGTGCAAAAGTATGCTAGCACTGTTGAAGTGTGAAAACGACATCAAATGTAGACAGCTTTTTAAAAGGCGGTGTCAGAAGGCTGGGACACCGGTGGGAAAGACAAATGCAGATTCGACCTTTTGCCATGTCTGCTTGTTTACTGCTAGAGAAAAGTGACACAGATCCATCTTAACTTTGGCTGCCTTGCTGCAGATGTTTCTGACGGGCCTTATGGATGGTGCCAGAAGACGCGCTTCTCACTATTGGATAGGGTTGATGTGGCAAGAGGCAAAAGCTCAGTTTACCTGGGTGGATGCAACTCCAATATCACAGAGTTGGTACAGGTAGGGAAGAAGAGTTTATTTGGCTCAGATCATAAAAGGGCTTGGCTAGCATGCAAAGGGTCATGGGATCAAGGATGGATTTTTTTGGCACGTACACCCTGCCCAACTGTGAAATGAGGGAAGCCACTTCTGTGCACAGCAAAAATGGTGTGGGGCAAATTTTGTTTCTGCCATCAAGTCACAGCTGACTTATAGCAACCCTGTAAGGGTTTCAAGGCAAGAGATGTTCAGAGGTGGTTTACCATTGCCTGCCTCTGCGTTCAGACCTTGGTATTCCTTGGAGGTCTCCCATCCAAATATTAGCCAGGGTTGACCCTGCTTAGCTTCTGAGATCTGATGAGATCAGGCTAGCCATGGCTATCTAGGTCAGATTTCTTTAGGACAGCATAATGGATACAGCTATAAGAACACAGCCATATATCAATCAGAGTTTTTTTCTCTAGCATGCCTCTTAGATTTTGATCTCTTCTGTTTTATCAGTAACTGGCTGCAGGGACACCCCAAGAAGGGAAGCTGTGTACAGCTGGTGGGCTTCTACACCAGCCAGTGGCGAGACTGGGACTGTAGTGCAAACAGCTCCTTCATCTGTGAGATTCCAGCAAGAGGTATGACACAAGTTCCTCTTGCGGGAGCAATGAGGCCACCCCATCCTACACCTCCCAATTTTAAATTCAAAATCCAGCAGGATATAGTATGAGATTTGAATTAGAGGAATATGAAGAAGAATTTACACAAGCAAATTTGAGTTACAGGATATTTCCACTACCACTCCAAATTTGCTTCAGCTCCCTTTGCTCTCCAAATTTGCTTCAAGCCCCCTACCAGGGATCACAAATGGGTGTCTCAGGTGTTCAAGAGAAGTTTTGAAGAATATTCTGCTTCTCACACAGGCCACAGGCATGACCATAAGAACATAAGAACATAAGACCCAGAGCCCCTAGCTATACCTTGTGGCTAATAGCCACTGATGGACCTCTGCTCCATATGCTTATCTAATTCCCTTTTGAAGCCGTCCATGCTTGTAGCACCCACCACTTCCTGTGGCAGTGAATTCCATGTGTTAATCACTCTTTGGGTGAAGAAGTACTTCCTTTTATCCGTTCTAACCCGACCGCTCAGCAATTTCATGGAGTGCCCACGGGTTCTTGTATTGTGAGAAAGGGAGAAAAGTACCTCTTTCTCTACCTGCTCTTTCCCATGCATAATCTTATAAACCTCGATCATGTCACCCCTCAGTCGTCTTTTCTCCAAGCTAAAGAGCCCTAAGCGCTTTAACCTTTCCTCATAGGGAAAGTGTTCCAACCCTTTTATCATTCGAGTTGCCCTTTTCTGCACTTTTTCCAAAGCTATAATATCCTTTTTAAGGTGTGGTGCCCAGAACTGCACACAGTATTCCAAATGAGGTCTCACCATTGATTTATATAGGGGCATTATTATATTGGCTGATCTGTTTTCAATACCCTTCCTAATAATCCCCAGCATAGCATTGGCCTTCTTTATTGCAGTCACACACTGTCTCGACATTTTCAGTGAGTTATCTACTACAACTCCAAGATCTCTCTCTTGATCTGTCTCTGCCAGTTCAGACCCCATCAATGTGTATTTATATTTAGGATTTTTGGCTCCAATGTGCATCACCTTGCACTTGGCCACATTGAACCCCATTTGCCATGTTGACGCCCACTCGCCCATCCTTGACAGATCCCTTTGGAGTGCCTCACAATCCTCACTGGTTTTCACCACCTTGAACAACTTTGTATCATCCGCAAATTTAGCCACTTCACTGCTTACTCCCATCTCCAAATCATTAATGAACAAGTTAAAAAGCAGTGGACCAAGTACTGATCCCTGTGGTACCCCACTGCTTACCCCCCTCCACTGGGAGAACTGCCCATTTATACTCACTCTCTGTTTTCTATTAATTAGCCAGTTTTTGATCCATAAAAGGACTTGTCCTTTTATCCCATGATTTTTGAGCTTGCTTAGGAGCCTTTGATGAGGAACTTTATCAAAAGCTTTCTGGAAGTCAAGGTAAATAATATCTATTGGATCCCCCTTGTCCACATGTTTGTTCACCCCCTCAAAGAACACTAACAGGTTAGTGAGACAAGATCTTCCCTTACAGAAACCGTGCTGAGTCTGCCTCAATAGGTTTTGTTCATCTATGTGCCTACTAATTCTTTCCTTAATAATGGTTTCCACCAATTTACCCGGTATCGACCAGACAACCTGGCAAAATGGACAGCATTATCTTAAGAGCCCAAGCAGAGTCAAAGAACACATCTATACTATATATCAGTTTGATATGAGTTTAACTTTTATGGTTTCCCCCATAGTCTTCTGAGAACTGTAGTTTGGTGATATTGCTGGGAATCTTCTGTTGTGAGCTCCAACCTCACAAAATTGTAGTTCTCTGCAAAGAGGGGATGACAAATCTCTGTGTGGCCATAGACTTTGCAGCTGTATCTCCTTAGATTCAAACTTCTTCCTTTTCTAGATGCCTTCCCTGGCTTTGTGAAGAAGATACGTTTCAGTTCCTACTGCTACGCCTTCCATTTTCCATCCTTCCGGGAAGTGAGGTCATGGAGAGAGGCCCAGGATTTGTGCCAGGAATCCGGGAAGAATTTAGTGACCATCCGCAATGAGGAGGACAATGCCTTCCTGTCATGTAAGGTTTTAGAAATGCAAAATAAGGCAATGGTCAAAGTGGATTTAGCACAAAATAAGGCAATTGCCGAAGTTTCTAACCTACCTCAATCTGTCAAATTTATTTTGTGCTATTGATGCTATGTTTTGAGAATATCCAGTGGTAGGTTGGTGATGGAGTGGCCATTTGGTCTTTTCAAATGGTCAGCAATGGTGGTTCTGTTGCTTGCTTTCCAGATGCCTTTCCTGTAGATGGCTGGTACATGTGGATTGGATTGCGCTTTGGCACTACATGGAAGTGGAGTGACTCTTCATTCCCTGTTTATTTCCGGTGGCATCCAGGTTAGGCTGTTTCTTGGAGCTTGTATGTTCCTGAGCCCCACATTTCTGTGGTCTAGGCAGAGTGCTACAATCCAGAAGCTTTGGTTTGCTTCTCTGTCTCTGCCAGCCTCATTGGCTATGAGAGAACTCCATAAAGTAGGTGTGTGGAGCTCTGTATGAAGAGGCTGTCCTTCACAGTGCTGTCCTAAGCAGAGTTAAACCCTTCTAAATCCATTTACTTCAATGGACTAAGAAGAGTGTAACACTGCTTACGATGGCACTGTTGTTGTATTACTTACAGCCATTGGTCATCACAGTATAATTTGTACACACAAGCAAGATACAAACCATCTTGCATAGTGTGTATGACTTAATTCTGATTCATAAATTAGGTGGCCCTACTTGTACAGTTTACAGCTTTGGCTGGAGCAATTTATAGTTATTTTTTCTGACTTACAGCAAGTAATTCCAGTATATATATAATGAAGACACCTGTATCTGACATAAGAAGAGCCCTGGTCCCAATACCAATCCCTATGGGACTCTGTTGCTCACTCCCCTCAATAGTGGGAACTGTCCATTTATTCCTGCTTTCTGCTTCCTGTTTGTTTTAATCCATAAAAGGACCTGTCCTCTTATTCAATGACTACTAAGCTTGCTCAGGAGTCTTTGGTGAGGTGCCTTGTCAAATGTCTTTTGGAAGTCCAAAATAGAGTACAGAACACAGATATCTCCAGGTCCCCTATGGATCATTCCAGTCCTCTTGAAATATCAGCTTTCCATGAAATCCTGGGTGTTCACTCCTGGCAGATTTTGATACCGAGATTACCCGTTCTGTGGCAAAATATCTATCAATAGTGATCTGTCTAAAATGCTGTTGAAATGAACCCTGTTTTTAGTCATAAAAGAGCTCCTAGATCAATCTTGGTTATTAAGAGAATCGTGTCTTTATTATACTCTATTTTCTTCTGTTTTATCAGGTTTTATTATTTTATTCCATATTTTATTCTATATATTTTCCCTTACCTATGTGGATCGTGATTTGCAATGATTATGTGATGATCACTCAACTTGTTTCTGGACTTAGTTTTAGTTATTGTTTTAACTTCTGTTACACAATGTCTTACATTGATGTTATGATGCTTAAGACCTTTGGTCAAATGAGCTCATAAACGAAAGGAAAGGAGAACACATACAGGACGTAATCTGACCCAACCTTAGTGGGTAGGAGGACAGCATGGCACAGAAGAATCTCTGTCTATGGCTATTATAAAGAGGATATTATAAAACATAATATTCAGCAGGGCTTTTTTTGTAGAAAAAGCCCAGCAGGAACTCATTAGCATATTAGGCCACACCCCTGACAGCACAGCTCATCGGCATATTAGGCCATACCCCCATGTTACCAGAAGTGTGGTCATCCAGCCACACCCACCTTTTGCTTCTTATTCTGTTTACCTTGTTGTCAAAACCCAGGGCTTTTTTGTAGCAGGAACTCCTTTGCATGTTAGGCCACACACCCCTAATGTAGCCAATCCTAATGAGTTTCTGATGTTGGGTGTGGCGTATTATGCTAATGCATTCCTGCTGGGCGTGGCCAACTTGGAAGCCAGCCGGAACTCTGTTCCTGTGCGTTCCTGCCCAAAAATAGCCCTGATATTCAGTATCCACCACACCATTGGGAGTCCTGTCCAAGTCTTTTTTCCTACAAATTTGCTGTAGTATAGAGCTTTGGAGGGAAACTGTGTTGAATTTGTCTCCTCTTGGTGCTGAAAAGGCCTTTCAGGATGGGAACAGAGGTGCCAGCAACAGCAGGAAGGGATTCGAGAAGGCAGTCCTCCCTCAAATACTATGTTGCTATGCCGCAGAAACAACTTCAAAGGGCTGTAGCTGCCCCTAATTATTCTCTTTTGTAGACAAAGCCCCAACTAAGAAACTGGGCCAGTGTGCAGTGCTGAGTCTCCAGCCAGATGATGTTGCCCGCCATGGAACATGGAAAACCAGGTCTTGCAATGCGCATCCTACTTCCGAGGCCACAGGCTTTATCTGCCAACACAAGTATGGTGAGTGCCATGAAGGAAAACAGGGAAGCCACTAAGGGACTCAAGAGAGATGCTCCTTCTAGACCAGGCTTTTGAGTTGTTCAGCTGACAAATTGTTAAAATTTAACTGATCAAGAATGAACTTCTAGAATGGTTAAATAAAAGTAGTACTTTACAAGGGGCTGCTTGTTACCTGAAAGTTCTTTAAAAGCTCTGATGGTTATACATTTTTAGAGTATCTATCACTAAAATTTTACTCCTTACCAGAGGATTAGAAGGTAGCCAATATAAATACTGACTTGGAGAGCAGTCAACCATTAATTGAGACCCTCTGCTGCACGGGCCCAGAAACTCCTCTTTCCCCACCTTTCCCCTTCATAACTCAACCATGGTATAACCCTGTTAAATGGCCGGAAATAGTGGGGGGACTGAGAAAAGCTGAACTTTCATCCCCCCCCCCCCCCTATCTGTGGACAAAACATCCATGTGGATGCTCCACTCACAGCCACTCCACAGTTACCCCTTTGAGGCAGAGCAAAAGGGGTGGTGTTTCTTGTTGTGGTGCTTTAAGTGGCATATTAGAATTCAGAATTCAATCTTAGTTCAGCCCAAATGGAAAGTGATTGTGCCAAAAGGTTCTTGAAAGGCATGAGCCCTTTCTATATGTTTGTAATCACAGTCAAAGATTTCTACAAGGCTGTTAATAAAAGTCTTTCTTTTGCAGAAACCAGGATGAGTCCTTCTCAGCAAAGCTAGTTGTGAACATATGAAGCTCCCTTGCATTGTGTCAGGCCAGTGGCCTGTCTTACCCACTGTGGCCAACTTTGACTGGCAGTTGCTCTCCAAGTTCTGAAACAGAGATCTTTCCCAGCTTTTCTAGCATCTCTCCTGCTTAGCCACTGAACTATTGCTCTTGTTCTACTGTATCAGAAGTGGGCAAATGACAGGCCAGGTGCCACATCTGGCCTTCTCATCTGGCCCTCAAGCTGCTTAATTTGCCAGGAGCACTGGCTTGCCAAAAAGCAGTTTCAGCTACCAGCAAGCAGTGTGGGGACTGGACATGTGAACACCATCTCCACCCATATTCACCACTCTTTTGCTTTGGCAGTGAGTGTACTGTTTTGCTCCCCCATAATATGGAGCACTTGCATGGTTTTCTGAACATGATTAATAGCCATGCCAGAATGTTGACCTACAATTGAATTTCTTACAGTGCACATGAGATTTTAGTCTAAACAATATGAGATCTACAATCAGAATCTCCAAAGTTTTGTCAAGTTTAAAGGCAGTTTCTTGTGTGTGTGTGTGCATGTGTGTGAATTAGATCAAGACTTCGGCACTGAGGGGACATGGATTAATCCTTTTCCCTTGTGCTGTTTATTTTCCTGATTTAAATTTTCCTTCCAACTGTTTCCTCATGGGAAACATATAGATACTGTGAACCAATGTAATGTGCCCTGTGGTGTTTCCCCTTGGGTTTTGCTAGGGATATGTATTTCGGAAAAGTATACACATAATTTCTTTTAGATGGCCATTTTGCTGCTGTTTGTTTCCCTTGGCTTTGGGGGCGGGGGTCAAGAAAATAGAGTTGAGCCTAATGCAATTTTGTCTGTATTGTCAGATTTTTGTGGTCCACTGGAACCTGTGGAATTTCACCTCACTGGTGGGATGGGTCCGCACACCACAGCTGATGTTGTCTTCACGTTGCCTGCTCAGTCTTCCTGTTCTTTGTCCTTGATTGGACGGTATGCCTATACCACTCCTCTCCAGCTGAATCTCGTGTCTGATGCCACTCATGTGTCTGGCAGCATTGTGGCTGAATTTGGCAATATTTCAGTTTACAAGAATTTCCCTCGTGTGCTTTTTTCCCCTGGGCTCAACACATGGACTTTCATCACCTTCCCTGATGGCATTGCAAGCTTCTTCAACCACCGGGAGCACTTCCGTCTTTCTGATGCACAAGACATTTCTTTTGCTAATCTCAGATCCTTGTGGATGAGTGGAGTGACCGTGGCCAATGCATCCCTAGGTAAATTGAACCAAAACAGGGAGCAGCTTGGAGTGCAGGGCCTTCTTCTAACTAGGCCATTAACTGAGACCTAGAAGAAGTGTCATAGGACCATTCAAAGGGTTATGCATAAGCTGCAGTACCATAGATGCAGTACCACAGTGTCTGTTTCCTCAGGCACGTAATTCAAGTTCCTGAGTTCCTTTCCTTTCATTAAAATGAAACGTCAAATTTCTAGCCCATATGATTGCCAGATAGTCCATATGATTTCAAGAATATGCTTGAAAGCTTGTTGCTAAATAATGTTTTAAGAGCTTAGGGATTAGGTGTCAGTGCCCTGTTGGTGGTAGAAAGTGCCATCAAGTCGCAGCCAATTTATGGAGATCCCAGAGGGTTTTCAAGACTTGAGACTAACAGAGGAGATTTGCCATTGCCTTTCTCTGTGTAGCAACCCTGGACTTCCTTGGTGGTCTCCCGTCCAAGCAGTAACCACGGTTGACCCTTCTGAGATCTGAGATAGCTTCTGAGATCTGACAGACTAGCCTGTGCCCTATTAGAAAATGAAAATAAAATATGTAAAACGGTGAACTGCAGAATAAATTCTGCAAAAGAAGATGCTTATACAAACTATCTCAGTATACATAATTGATACAGATCTTAGAATTTAGTATTTCTTGGTGCTGAGTTCAGATTGCTGAGATGTAGAATTTCAGATTTTTTTTTGAAGGGCAAAGTTAATCAAACCCTGATCATATTCCAGCTAACCAGTTATGCCATCTGTATAAATCTGTGTACATTTGTTTATTTTATACAACTAGGTTTTTTAATGCTAGCCATGAGGACTGGCAAAGAGCTATAGAGTGCACTGAACCTCCCTGCTCGTGGCTGTTAAGATTTCTTCAGAGTTTTAAAGTTATGTTATTCATGTAATAAATAGGAATATCATTCTTAAATATAATGAAGAGCATACTTGCAGGGGTGGAGTGGGGAGGAGAGTGGATTTCTTACTGAAATCTGAGTGCCAAACTAGACGTTTGCTTTTTAAAAGTGATCCTGGTTCCCTGCAGGCACATAGCAGTTGTGAAGAATGGCTATTGGAGTATTCCATGGACATGGAGCAGCAAAAACTCCCCACCCCAAGCACTAGGAACCTGGACTCAACTCTTTAAATGCCTTTAGTCCCAAGATGATGAAAAGGTGGTTGACTGCTGTCTCTTCTTCCTCTGATGGTCTCAGTTATGCCAGTTGGTAAACTGAAGGATGGGGACTGTCATCGAGATACAGGCACAATGGCCGTATTTCCCAAAACATGGTTTGAAAACTGCTGCTTTGGTTTTTCATTCTTCCCCTTGTTAATGGCAGAGAATTGGATTTGATAGTTCCTTTTTGATGTTATTGTTCCGTGATTCTCTGCTACACATTTTAAAGATCCACCTCTGATCATATATGGAATGAACTGAAGAAGAAAGCTTATAAGAATATTGCAGTTTTGGGCTTCTCTGACATGGCCATAGAGTAGGAAGCTCATGTTGCCAATGTAAGGGTTCCAAAGAAGATATTTTTCTTTCCTTCCCTCCTAGAGTATCGTCTTTCCTCTGACCTGCACTTCCCAGGAGGCAGCGGCCTGCAGCTGGAGAATGCCATCAGTCACTACCTGGGCAACTTCACCATTGGCCTGTGGGTTCGAAGCAGCTTCAAACTCTTCCCCAAGATGTGTCTGATTAGCTACTCACTGAAGTGGAGACCACTGGAATTTGCACTCTTTCTTCTCTCCCCTTCAGGATTGGAATTCCATGTCAAAGGGTAAGGGACTTCTTTCTTTCCACTTTAAGCAATGTGGAAGTTGTGGGAAGAGTTATAGAGCAGAGGCTTTGCATGCAGAAGATTCCGGATTCAGTCCCTGGCATCTATAAGTAAAAGATTCAGTATTGGGAAAGATCTTTCTCTGTCCTGGAGACTGTGGAGAGCAATGCCCCTCTAACCTGTGGAGTCTTGTAAGCAAAAATTCTACTTTGTGAGCTACTGGCATTAAAGTTTTGAGCAAGCAATTTGGCTACTGCATAAATTAGTTTGCTCTGGAGCCATCCTTCCTGAGCTAAGACAAAAATGTGTGAGCCAGAGGCTAAAAAGCTGTGAGTTAGCTCACACTAACTCAGCTTAGAGGGAACACTGCTGGAGAGTCACTGGCCTGTCAGAATAGACAATACTGAGCTAGGTGGGCTCATGATCTTATCCACATGACCTCTGTTGGCTGCATATTTTAAGTTAATATTTATAGCACATCCTCGTAGCCTACTGATTTTTGAGTTGGTTTATAGTGAATTTTTTTCTAATAAAAACAAAAATATTACTAGCAGCATAAATATTACAAAGATTCAAAGTATTTATACAGACCAACAAGCTAGAATCTTAATAGATTGTTCTTTAACAGAAAAAATTGAAATAGCAAAAAGAACCCATCAAGGTTGTCCAGTATCACCACTATTATTTATTCTTGCAATGGAAATACTGGCTATTAAAATTAGACAAGATATCAGGATTTCTGGGGGGGGGAAAGATAAAGAAGAATACAAGATGAAAAGCTATGCAGACAATCCAAATATTTCCCTGAAATATATAATAGAACAAATTAATTAGATTTGGAACTTCTTCTGGATACAAATTGAATCAAAAGAAGACAAAGATAATGCTATTAGTGGCAACCAAAACAGAAGAAGAAATGGAAAAAATAACAATGTGTTGTTACTAAAAATCAATAAAATATTTGGGAATGTATGTAACAGGACAATATGATAATCTTTTTAGAGATAATTATCAAAAGGTTTGAGCAAGTATTATGGAAGATTTACAAAGATTAGAAAAAGTGAAAATTTCATGGTTTAGGAAGAATCTCTGCAGTCAATGAATATATATTATTGTGAATATATTACCAAAGCTGACTTTTTTGTTTCAGATGTTACCAATTCATATAGATGAAAAGATCTTTAAAAATGGCAGAAAACAATAAATAACTTTGTATGGAGTGGAAAGAAGCCAAGAATAGGGTTTACAGTATTAGAGGATGAAAAAAAGAGGAGGTTTAGCAGTACCAAATGTCAAACTATATCGCTAAGCAGCCGCACTGGTCTGGGTGTCAAATTGGATCATAAATTCAAATCAAAGGAATGTTAAATTGGAAATAATTGATATTAAGGAAGGAATACATAATTATTTATGGACTAAGAAATCATTAAAAACAGTTCAGACAAGATGGTAATCATATTCTGAGAGATGGTCTATTAAGAATATGGTTTCAATGTAGAAATAGAATAAGTCCGCCAACCTTGCCATTGACACCCCCAGTTGATGTTTATTGTGATAATAGTTCAAGAAAGACATTTGACCATGTAACTTGTGAGTCCAGGATGGATAAACAAGGAAAAATAAAATCATGGCAAGCAGTTCAAGATGAAGGAAAAAACATTTTGTGCTTGTTATATTTTCAAATGGTATCCAAACTGAAAGAACAAATAGCAAAAGAAGGGGTTGATTAAGAAAGAAAACCAATAATTCAGCAATTAATCGCCAAAGATTTCAGGCACCTATGCAAAAGATATTAAAACTTAAGTTTGCAATGGATGTGAAAATATGCTTTTAAATATATTACCAACTAATATTACAAAAAACACAGTGAATTATTTAAGTATATGATGATGGCGGCAAGAGTAATATTTGCAGCAAAATGGAAGGAAGAGAAATGCCCAGACTTGAAGGAATGGAAAAATAAACTAAATGCTATGATGGCAAAATTAACATATTTTATACATAAGAGACCAACTTCAGAATTTCAAGAAAAATGGAAAGTTTTTTCCAATTATATAGCTGAAAATCAAGAACAAAATTAAATTAAAATAAAGAATAACAGGAATACATAATACATGTTTATAATAAAAATGTTAATAGATGAGAAGATAGATGGAAAAGATAGAATAAAGATATTTAAATAGAAGTGAAATATTTAATGTACATTTAAGTAAGTTCATGCTGAACTGCAGGCTGTGGAAGGTCAGTAGTTCAGCAGTTCAAGACCCGGGTGCTGCATGACGGAGTGAGCTCCCGTCTCTAGTTCCAGCTCCTGCCAACCTAGCAGTTTGAAAGCAAGAAATTGCAAGTAGATAAATAGGTACCACTTCAGTGGGAAGGTAACAGCGTTCCGTGCGCCTTGGTGTTTAGTCATGCCGGCCACATGACCACGGAAACGTCTTCGGACAGCGCTGGCTCTTCGGCTTTGAAACGGAGATGAGCACCGCAACCCTAGAGTCGGATTCGACTGGCTTTCGAGCAAGGGAACCTTTACCTTTTTTATATAAATGTATGACTGAATATTCATGATTATAGTTTATATTTTATGTTTGTAAATTAAAATAAAATTATATTAAAATATTACAAAGATTGATAAAAAGCATCTTAATACATAAAAGCCAGCAAAACCATAAAACTTCCCATGGCACAGATTAACCCCTGAAGTCAATGGGTTTAGAAGGTTATAACTGTGCTTAGAATTGAACTTTTAAGAGCTTTAAAAATGATCTAAAGACCTGTGTAAACTTGGCACCTTGAGCTGTTGACCTTATTCATATATTTTCAAGTTCATGAGAGTTAGAAACGTGACCTTTTTTTTAAAGCAAAAAGCTGAGATTCTGCAGAAACTGGATGCTGTGCCTAATTGACATCTTTAAAAAGCTGAATACTGTGACCTACATATATTTGCATACTTAGCCAAATGTATATGCTTCTGCCACTCAAGGGGCAGGGAAAAGAGCTAAGGAGGGTGCTAAAGCCCCAGCTTCTTTTTGATCACAATGGAAATCTCCATCAGTCTTTTCTCTGGTTCACTTCGCCTATATGCTTACAAATTCATAAGGGCTAGAACCTTTTTTAAAGAAAATAACTGAAAGCCTCATAAAGCTAAATTCTGTTCCCAATACCATGTTTTGCTCTGTACCTTGAGAAAATTGCAGCATACATATGGACCTGGTTCTAGAGGGAGTGATTTTTACAGCTGCAGTAGGAATTGTGTGGGTTTTAAAAATGTTTTATTTATTTTTATTTATTTATTTAACTTTCGATTTCTAGACCGCTCACCCCCGAAGGGCTCTGAGCGGTTTACATAGTACAATTTACACTTCTAACTAGGGCCACACACAGTATTGGGGTGGGGAATGCCTACCAGGCACCCTACCGGCTAGCTGTTCTTCAGCGGCTCTTCTCTCCTCTGCTTCTGAGTAGTGGCTTTGGCTTGGCTCTGTAGCGGCTCCTGCTGGGGTGGTTCCGTTGTCTGCGGCTATGTGATGCTCATTGCACCGGCCTCTGTCCTGGCTGGCTCCGGCCGAGCCCATGCCATCACATCGCCGCGCCTTGATAGTGATGTTCACTATATGTTGATAGTGATTTCCTTTGAACCCTCCTCCTGATTGTTCTTTGCAGAGCAGTGATGTTTAGTGGTACTGGTGGCTGTCTCCTGGATGGGTCCTGGCACCATGTGGCTGTGTCTGTCTCCAGCATTCCCGGTGTCATCCCCTTCCAGGTATTTGTTGATGGAGAATCCTGGGAGCCAGACTATGCAGATTTTACCAGCTTCCTGCATAAAGGACTGTCTCTGGGAGGAAAACTGAGTGTGGGGCAGTTGGAAGTGGACAGCAGAGGTGAGTCCAGGGGCTTTGTCTGTGTCCATACACATTGAGTTGAATACTTGTAGGCATCCTAGAATTTTCTTAACCTGGATACTACTGTTGTGTCTTATAATGTTTTCAGTAGTTTTTTTCTATGGCAGCTTTCCAGCAGTTTGCTGTACAGATTGTGCGGTGTGGTGGTTATGGTGTCTTATTAGGATCCACGTTCAAATTCCCACTCTGCCATGAAGACTGCTTGTTAATCTTTGGCTATTCTTTTCCTTCCTAAGCCACCTCACAGGGTTGCCTTGAGGATAAGCTGGGGGGGGGGATTGATATGCTCCACTTGGAGGTCCTTGGACAGATACAATGGGATAAAAATGCACGAAATAGAAATAGACATTTTATCCTTCCCAAGTGGAAATAGTTGTTGTTTTGTTTCTTATACATTCTAAGTATTTTGCAGTGGATCTTGCAGATAGGCGTGTGTGTGTGTGTGTGTGTGTGGTAAGTAAATGTCTTGATTTGAGTCTAGCTCTCACAACACAATAAACCATGACTCTGTCTTACAGTTTTCCGTTCCCTGAATTTTAAAAGCATAGTTTAGTGAATATTCTTCATCTGCTCAGAGAGCATTGTGTGTGCGTGTGTCTATAGCAACATGTTTGCGAATGTCTGTCTTGAGTTTGTATTGCAAGGGCATGGAAACAAACAAACAGGGAGCACCAGGTACATATTACCATCTCTGGGCACCACCACATTCCTTCCAGTGTTTTTTTCTACATGTTCAAGCCAGCTGGAGCTGATGTCATGCTCTACTCTGGCAGACTAAAATTCCCCCTTAGTGTTCATTGTTGCTTATTAGTGGCCAAAGGTTAAAGTATGGGCCGTTTTGTGTAATACAAAATCCTGATTTGCACCAGGCCACAGTGGCTTACCTCTTTTATATGTGTACAGATACATACAAACCCACGTCTTCCATGTTGCTGTATTGACTGTCTCTTGCCTTGAATTTCAGGGACCAGGTTCTATGTGGGTGATCTCAGTGAGGCCAATCTGTGGGACCATGTTCTCTCTGAGCTTTCTGTTAAGCAGCTGGCAGCCTCCAAGACCAAGTGGAAGTACCCTGGTAATGTGGTGAGCTGGAACCAGCTGCTGGCTAAAAGACCTGTTACTGTGCAGGTCAGCACCCCAAGTGAAGACCCAGGTAGGCATGTGCTTGGCAGAAAACATTTTCCCACCATTTGCACGCTTCGTTTCGGCCCCTCAAAATGAGCTGCTCCAGATTTCCTTATTATGAAAACTGACCTTGCTATTTGCACTAATTTGCAAGATAAACTAAAGAGAAATAAATGAAAATCAGGTTGCTCTTGACCCTGTGCTTTAAATGTGATATTTCAAGGGTCTCATACTCCCCTGGTGTTGTGTAGCAACAAGGACTCCACATGCGCTCGGTCACACATGTGGCCGGGCGTACAAGCGCAGCTTAAAGATTGAAAACAATAGTGGGCGAGGATCCTAGAGCGAGCCTATTGGCTACTCAGGTGCCTACGCCTGACCTATGGGTAGGGACACTATGTAAATAACCTATCACAGGGAGCGGGGTGTGTGTTGGGTGTGGTGTGCCTCCCAAATTTAAGCAGGGCTCCGGTCCTGCTGGTCTCTGTCTTGAGTTGAGTGTCTAATAAACTATGAGCTGAAATCACTGCTACGCGTCTGAACCCAATACTTTACACCTGTGAACCTGCCTGAGAGTTAAGAATCTTCTTCAGAAGCCCTGTTCTGTGTGTCCATCTTCAGAGGCAAGGAGAGTGGCTGTCTGAGACACGGCCTTCTCTGTTGTGGCACCTGTCTTTGGTAGGGATGCCAGCCTCCAATTGGGACCTGGGGTTCCCCTGGAATTACAGCTCATCTCCAGACTACAGAGATCAGTTTCCCTGGAGAAAATGGATGCTTTGGAGGGTGGACTCTATGGCATTGTTAGATCTGCTCTCCATCCCCATCCCCATCCCCACCCCAGTGGCCCTTTAGGCCTCAGTTCATTCCTGGGCTTTTTCTACTGGAGAGCCAGTGTGGTGTAGTGTTTAGGTGTGGCAGACTGTAATGTGGAGAACTGGGTTCGATTCCCCATTGCTCCACATGAAGCCTGCTGGGTGACCTTGGGACAGTCACAGCTTCCCTCAGAACTCTCTCAGCCCCACCTACCTCACAAGGTGCCTGTTGTGGGGAGAGGAAGGGAAGGCGATTGTAAGCCATTTTGAAACTCCATATGGTAGAGAAAAATGGGGTATAAAAACCAACTCTTCTTCTCCTGTTGTTCTGTACTGTACAGGTCTGTTCAGAAGGCACCAAGACTGATGACCTTCCAAAGGACTTGCTTTTTCAGCTGGCTTTTTTTTTTTGTAGTGTACATGTTCTATGTTAGGACATGGAATTGATTTATTATTAAGGGCAATAAATAATTATCTGGTTATGTTTTTGGAACTTATTCTACATGGTAATTTTTGTATTATTTTAAATCTGTTCTTGCCAGTCTAGTGGCCCTGTTTTGTAAGCTGCCATGGGCTGCAGGGGGAGGGGAGGGTATAAATATTTTACATAAACAAAACAGGGTGCTGAATCTGATGGAACTTGTTCTGTGTTACCCAAAATCCTCCTAGTGAGAATTATTCCTGTGGCCCAATTCTGCCTTACATACGACAGTGGGCTGTGAGTTCGTTTACCCGTGTATCCAGAGGGCGGAATCAGAATGGACTCTCCTATTTCTCAGGAAGCGAGACAACACACTGATGTTTAATGAATAAATGTTGTATTTACTAAATATTGTTGATCACAAGCACACAAAACAGATGCTCTCACGCATACACTCAAGTTCCTTTTAGTTCACAGTAGATACAGAAAACAAGCAGTAATGAAAATAATAACTTCAGACTAACAATTAGGGTACACACAAAAGGGTAGCATTGATACTTATCTGACTTCCAGGCGAGAAGTAATTCTTCTCAGGAGAAGGTACAGGAACAAAAGTACTATCTTTAGGGATTCTAAAAACACACTGAATGGTCCAGCCAGACACGTGTGGGTTCTCTTGGTAGCGACCCGAGAGAACACTTTAAGAATCACCTGCAGTAGACTTAAGTTGCAAGGTGAAGATAGTAAGGGGGATGGTTAACCAAGAAAATCCGAAGAAACAAAGGCTGTGTTTCTTCTTATAAAACCTAGCTTTGGGGGTTGGCATAAGGCCAATCTACACCTACAATCCGTCCCCTTCTCTATGCCTATAGGATGAAGGGTTGTGACGCATCTACCTAGAGGGGAGTGGGGTGATATTCAAATTCTACCCTACACTTCAATGGGAGCCATGTGGCAAGGTGTCAAAGTTACATTGCCATAGTAACCTTTGACTTGCAGATGCTGGCCGGGTTCACGAAGGCAATAACAGGATGTTGTCTTTTGTGATGCCAAACCAGATACGAGGGGTTACATGTTATGCAGAAGATCTCCAATGGTGGGAGAGTTGTAGTTCCCAGGACATCATGAGGCTGAGCTTAATGGCGAACGTCTTCTTTGTCCCAAAGCAGGCTGGAAAGGTGTGTGTGTATGCGTGTGTCCATTAGCATACTCATAGCAGGCCCTGCACATTGCAGCTTCCAGGTGCAAGCATGGAAGCAAAGCAAGCAAACCCAAGGCACACAGCGTTTCCCATATCCCACATACACAAATGCAGAGACAATTACAGACATGCAGACATCAGCATAGCACAAATAATACATTCAAAGCACACTTGGCAACATCTGGTCCAGCAGAGCTCTTTTGTTCTGAAAACCAGCCATGAAACATGTCATGTCACAATGGTGCTTCCCAGAGTTTTCCAAATAATTTCCACAGATCACTGAAAAAACATAGCCCATCTTAAATCATTAGGGATTGGTAGTAATAATTGTTGAGGCAGTGGGACAGTTTTAGGTCTGGGCTTTCCCATCTTCATCCTATTGTGTTTTACTTTCCCCCAGATGCTGCCTTTGTGTGGTTTGGCCTCCTCCGGCTCAGAGGGAGAAGTTCAGTTCTGTGCATGGACCCAGAGCGCTCTCGGGTCTATATTGAGCCTATGCCGGAGCTGTGCCTGAAACATGCCTTTTGGGGGTTGCAGCTGAATGGCCGAGTCCGCAATATCGCAGACCCTTCCTCCTGTCTTCTGGTAGATGGAACTGATGCTGTTTTCCCTCCTAGGGGTTGGGAATAGGCAGACTTGGGGTTGGAAGTCTTTTATAAATGCCCCTCCCGGGTATAGATGCATGTCAGGTGACATCAAAGCATGAACAGGGCTTAGGCCCATTTTAATTTAAAAAGAGGTCTGAATCCACTCCAACTATGTTAAAGCACTATGTAGAGATTTTATGAGCTTCATTTCTTGGGTTCTGATGGGTGCCCTTTCCCCTTCTCCCCAATCTCTTCTTTCGTCTACCTGTTCACCTTTCTTCCTCACCTCATGCAAGAAAATAAAATAAAGAACAAAGAGAGTTCTGGAGTTTCAGTACCCTGAATTTCAGGAGGAACATTGCGCATGCACAGTTGTATTGCACATGCACACACACATGGCTCTCCTCAGGTGATGATACAATAACATGTTAAGAATGATAAACTAATGTATTGCATTATACTGCAACTTCACCGTCCTTAAAATATACTATGCAATTTTAAAGAAAATCTTTGGGTGAGCTTTGGGGGAAAATCCTCACAGTTCTGCACATTTTTCACATGGTTCAGTTTGAAGGGGAGAAAAAACAGATTCCTCCTCCTAATGCATTACATTTCTGGTGAACACCTATTGGCTAGAACTCATGAATCATCCACCTCGAGCATATTAAAATGTTTTGGTTGGGTGAGGAATGAACATATTTATGCATAAATATATACCTTTGCAGGGGGGATTGGGCATATGCAGCTGGTGCATGAGGACAGGAAGAAGACTAACGGCTAACTCTAGCATTTGACTTGCTGTATGGACAGTACAGGGATGGCCCCAATATTAAGCAGGACACTAATTCCTGAATCAACTATGTTGATGTTGTTTGCTTTGTGTAGGTGGCACCAGATGGAGTCTCTCTGCTGAGTAACTCAAACTGTTCCACCAATGCCAAGAGCTCCTTCCGCCTGCTGCCAGACCAGCGCCTGCAAAACCTCAACTCTGGCTTCTGCTTGTTTCAAGAAGTCATAAGTACCAAACTGTACTTGAAGAAGTGTGCATCTGAAGCCTTGTATTTTGCTTTGGACTGGGGTGTGTTTTTAGAGAAATATTATTATGCAACTTTTCTCCGAAGAGTTCGGGGCTGTCATATTTTACTTCCTCCTTGTAGTCATTCTTCACAACAAAGTAGTCTAGACTCATGATCAGTTGTACTGAAAATCTGCTCAGCTACAAAGCAGATAGGGTATCAGGTAAGGGCTTGGATCCTATGACATTGTTCCCCTTGCGGCGTTCTCTGGCCACTGTGGAGACATTCTTGCACTGTGGTGTTCACTTCCTCTGCTGCTAGCATCCCTGCATATATATAGGCTTCTTGAAAAACATTGATCTTGCATGGAAGTGCTAGCAGCAGAGGAAGTGAGCGTCACAGCAGAGGAAAGCGTGAGGAGAAAATGCCACAGGATCCAAGCCAATACTTAAAAAAATGTTTAATGTAAGTACTTACAAAGAAGAGGCATTCCCTTTTCTCTCACACACAGGATGGAATGCCTCTTCCAAGTGGGTGTAACTTTGAGCAACGTGTGCATCATCTAGAAACAAAGAATGCTTTAGGCTTCTAACAGTGGTTTGGGTTTTTTTTTACAAATATGCAGAGTTGATTGATCAATTAACCAGCTAAAATGTCTTTAGTCAGCCTCACAACATTTTCTTGCTGTCACATGACAGAGCAAGGACATTGACCTTTGTGAGAAAAGATCTTGTTGGGAGGACATAGTTGAGGGTGATGGGAGTTGAGGTGTCGAGCCATCTCAGCCTTCACAATCTCTAACATTTGAAGATGGTTCCCAGGACTGAGCTCTAGTTAGGGCTGAATCTTCTATAATTTAACATATGGCTGCGTCATGTGATCCAAAAGATGCATCCCACACTCCCTTGTGATGCCACAGAGGATGCTGGAGTACATCTCTCAGCTCATACAATGCTTCATTTGGTATCCCTAACAAAACTATTGTCCCAAGTGACTGCTTGGGTTACTTGTGCCATGGGGTTGGCCCTGGTGATGGGAAACTCATGGTGAAATAGTGTCCTAGGTTTGGTTTCACAGCATTGTGTCTGCCTGCTGTTTCTTCACCAGATGTGTACTGCCCTCAGTTCCGAGGATGGAGAGCCAGAAAGGATAAGTGCTTCTTGTTTGTGCTGAATGTGGCCCTTAAGTGGCAGCAGGCGCTAAAATTTTGCCAGAGATTCCTTGGTGGGAGCTTGGTAATGCTGAACAGCCTGCAAGAGCAGGTGAGCATCTTCCTTGTCAGAGCTTTATTCCAATTCTCACTGGCAGTAGCCGGTATCAGTGTTCTGAGATGCAGGCAAAAGGCAGGTCTTAGGGTTGGTGCAATTTACACAGTGTCACAGCCAAAAAATTTTTTGAGGGGGGAGAAAACTTAAGTGTACGCTGAGGTGTGTATGTGTCAAAGAATCAGTACAGAAGAGCCAGTTCCTAAACACAGGTAGCCTAACAATATGGACCGGGGGGGCTGGGGGGGGCTCTGCAACTTACCTGGCTGCTTCTTGCTCTGACTGAGGGCTGCTGGGAGCAGGGGGTGGGGCTTGTTGCATCTACCCACCCCCTGGGCTCTTTACTGCCGGAGCTCCGCTCCTGTGTGCTCCTGCAGGAAATGACCCCTGGCTTTAGATCTCCACAAATAACCTAGAAGCTTTTTTAAAGAAGCAAGTTGAGCATGCAGGGATTGGGGCAGGAATAATCCAGGTGGCGGTTCTGGATATAGCCTTTGGACCTCTGAGTCTTTGCTGAAATATGAAATGGTGCCCTGCTAAGAGGAATTGAAGTTTAACATTTTAGCCTCCTATCATTTGTACCCAAAATCTCTCTACTGCCCTCTAGTGACTTTTCGGAGTTTACTTTTTTTAGTTCTCTGAATTTGCTATAGTAGACCTATAGCACAGACTGCATTGTGTTTCTCCCCAGGCTTGGCTGAAGAACAAGCTGCCTGTAAGTGTCTGGACTGGTCTTCACAGCAGTGTTGAAGGCTCATTGAGCTGGGCCAATGGGACACCCTTAAACAAGGCTTTGCAGCGGTAAGATTCTTCTAGCCAGTGTGTTCATCTCTGCTTACGCATCACAGGGAAGCTCGGGGAAAGGATAGGAAGTCAGTGCAAGAGAGAGTTTGCTAAGGGATCTGTTACAATTAGGGCTCCTAGCTTTAATGAATTCATCAGTGCCTTTGATATGTGAAGGCTACATTTTTCTCTAGGCGTATCTGGGAGTAAGTCTTAATGAACTTTTGTGCAATAACAATAGTGTTTCTACAGTGTTCCAAGAGCTTCACAAACATTATTTTGATAGAACTCTTACAACAACTTTATAAATCACATCAGAATTATCCCCAAATTGCCAGCCTCTTTGAGTTCATGGCATAGGAGATTTGAACTAAGGACTTCCCTAATCATAGCTCAGTCTTTAAGCCATTTATGGCTGTCGTATAAAATGTGGATTTGCCTGCATTTGCATCTAAGTGCCAATTTACTTACCTATTTTAACTGGGAATGTCACTGGCCTTGTGGAACAAATTCTCCTTACTGTTGCTCTCCAAAAACCAGCCGCCTTTGAGCAAAAGAGTATGGAGATTGGTCAAAATGATCTTTGCGTATTTTCCCACTTGCAGACGGGTTCAGCCTTGTTGGTGTTCTAAACAAGATATCTGGTGACCCTCGTCAGAAACTATTTTTTTGGGGAAGATTCTTTGAAAAGTGAGGGAAGGATAGTGGTCCAGCTCTTTTATCCCCCGCCCCTCAAGTAACTTGCCAGAAGTTCCATTGCCAACAAAGCTACTTTCTCCACATCTTTTTTGCCTCTATATTGGTAACTGGTGGGCAAAATGGCACCTCTTAGGGTCTAGATTTTTTTTTTGGTAAACAAATTTTATTTTCTTAGGCTCATCCTTTGCCGTCTCCGTCTTCTTTTCCCTTCAATCTTTCCCAGCATCAGGGTCTTCTCCAGTGAGGGCTCCCTTCTCCTTTGGGGGCCAAAGTATTTGACCTTCAGCTTCAGTCTCTGGCCTTCCAGGGAACAGTCAGGGTTGATTTCTTTTAGGAAACCTGGGTCTCTTTTGACAACTGACACCGTTTTGTCTATTTGTGCGCAAGGGTGCATTATGAGAGGAGGAGGAGGAGGAGAGGAAGAGATTGGATTTACACCCCGCCTTTCACTCGGAGTCTCAGAGCAGCTTACAACTCCTTTCCCTTCCCCTCCCCACAACAGACACCCTGCGAGGTAGGTGGTCGATTTCTGGCACTTTCTCTGTTTTCCAAAATTGTGCATAAATCATTCTCGCTGTAGTGATTAAGTACCAGAATAAGGTCTTTTTAGTCGTATTGACTTCTTCCATTTTCAGTCCCAAAAGCAGAATTTCTGGTGCCTTTTTGAAAGAGCATTTCAGTATTTTTTGCATTTCTTTGTGGACTTTTGTCCAAAAGTCTACAGCTTTCTCGCAAGTCCACCACATATGGTAAAATGAGCCCTCATGACTCTTACATTTCCAACATTTATTTGACATATTCTGGTTCATATTTGCAATTTTCTTCGGGGTCATGTACCACCTATACATCATTTTATAACAATTCTCTCTAACATTGGTACAAGGCGATATCTTAATAGAGTTTTTCCACAAATATTCCCAGGTTTCAATAAACACTTCCTTATTCATATTTATTGCCCATTTTATCATTTGCTCTTTCACCGTTTCCTCTTCTGTATACCATTTTAACAACACTTTATACATTTTAGAGATATTTTTCCCCCTCCACTCTCCCAAACATTTTCCATTTCATTTTTTTCCTCTCTAAAACCATAATTTCTTTTATCTGATCTAAAAAGATCATAAATTTGCATATATTTTAACCATTCATATTCATATTCAATTTCATTCTGCTTTTTCATTACCCATTCTGTTCCCTCTTTTTTAATTATGTCTTTATACTGCAACCAATCTTTCTCTCTAGGTCTTGAGT